>NC_088358.1:17482500-17700000 GCF_036884655.1 Musa acuminata AAA Group | reverse complement strand
TCTTTTTGATGCAGACAAGAAAACAGATCATAATTACATTAATAAGCACAATGGTTTAAGATTAATATGAGATCAAATTCTCAAAACTGATATCAAAGAAGTCAGAAGCTACCAGGGAAGATGAACATTATAATTACATTAATAAACATGCATATAACGAATAATAATATAGATCACCAAATATATTCGTGTGAATCTTCTTAATCTGGAGAGTAATTTTCGATTGTTCATCAAAGAAGGATCTCGTTGGGACATGCTCCAAATATAAGTTTTATAGAAAGCATCAGAAAACTAATTGTGACTTGAGTCAATATCCGAAGTTAGAAGAATACTACGAGTCATCGATCGATGAGTTATCTTTCTTAAGAAATTTCTTTCCCTCTTGCCTCTCTTAAGGGGATTTCTGGTTAGAATTGTCCTCATATTTTATTTAAACTTTAGACTCTCAAGTGCAAGTAGATTTATACAAAAATAGGATGGATCAAGTTAATCTTAGTGTATCAGATTGAAGATAGAATTATTTGAAGGGATATAATATAAAATATAACTTATTTTGAAGGGATATATATGCGTCTAATTTTGTCATAAAATTAAATTATAATTTGATTCGAGTGCTATTGAATTAAGAAATGTGGAAAAGTATTGGCTCCACTGTCAAATTTGACATTAATATAAATATAATAGAATTAAACTTAAAAAAATAAATACAAAAAATCACTAGTTTTGAAAGGATATTAAGACACACAATTTTGCCATAAAATAATTATATAGGTCCGATGTAATGATTTAAACCCAATAACCCAAAATTTATACTTCAAGAAGATCATTTGATTTGTTCGCGATCTAAATTGATGGCAACGTTTCATTGAAACCTTGAAATGTACGTTGCAATCAATAATTTGAGGGCAGAGCGAGATGGGGACCGATGGCGGATTCCATCTGCCATTTGGCATTTGTCGACAATATTCTTACGGTGGGGGAAAAAAGGACAAGCCCGTATCCACAACTTTGGGAGGAGTAAAAGATAAAGAAAGCATCACAAGATGCTTTAAGATTGGGGACAGGCTACTGATGAAGGTGCGGATGTGGGGACGCCTTATCATATTTTATTCGAGCGAATAATTCAAAAGAAATATCTTATTATTATTTTCCCTTTTAATATTATTTTCCATCGTGTTTGACTGACTGCGCTTTGTGGAGGGAGGAGAGGAGACGCCATATCCACTACTTTGGAGGAGGGTTCCAAGGGACGGTGGGCCCCGAGGGACGAATCTGCGTCGACGGAAGGCGACCACCATCGGGTGGAACGACCGGCTGCAGCAGGTTGCGGCCCGGGGAAACGCCCGCAACCGGAAAGCAAAAGGTCGGGTAGGGGGATACGAGGAGGCCTTTCGGTTTTAAGGTTGTGGAGAAGATTACTGTAATGGGAAAAGGTCCGATGAGAGAGGGATGGGCGGGGGTGGGACCCGTGGTGGGTGGGCGAGTGGGGGCGTCTTGCTTTTGGTTCTTTCCCTCTCGTGCTCTCTCTGTCTCTATCATGCGTTTTACGTGTCATCATCCCCCCACGACGCTTAAAGGAACGGGCCCAGATTCATCTGCTCCGGGATGCATCTCTTCCCAAACCCATCCCCACCCCCTCGTTTTAATTCAGGGCGACTTCGCGGACGAAGAAAGCCCTCGAGCTTTCCTTTCTTTTATTTTTTCTAGAACGTTCCAATTTTAAAATAATTTCATGGAGCATTTTTAATCATATAAAAATATTATTTTATCTTTTTTTATTGAATTTATCATCGTTATTATCTTTGTCATTACTCTTAGGTTCTCGTCACCCTCGTTAGCTCGCACATGGAGAAACATATGACCAGAGAGATAAACGATGAGACAATGGCGGATAGGAGTACGATAATTAGTTTTAAAAAATATTTTATAAAAAATTATCAAAGTTGGAACCCTAAGAAATTTTCAAAGTTAATGAGTTTTTTCAAGAATTCATCCTTTTAATTTATTATTTAGAGTATTAAAAGTACTTTAGTTTATATTTTGTACCTAATTTTAAAATAAAACTAATTAATAATAATTGCAGTTGAAAGTTTCTAATATATAAGTTTTTAGTGGATATTAATTAAGAAATAGATCCTTGATATATAGATATATCATTTTGAATCCTCGATTTAACATAAATAAATAAATTATAACTGAACTAATATTTTTAAGTATAAAATTATATAATTTAAATTTAAATCAAGAGTAAATTATAGTAAACTTTGTTACATTATTATCGTACTAATATTTCATCTATCATGAAAATAATTAACTTTCTCAATGGAGGATTATAATCTTTGGATCGTCTTTTGACTTTCGAAATTAATAGATGATATGCTTAAAAACTATTTACAAAACTCTTAATTTTTAAAAAAATTCATTGTCATATCATTTTTTAATATAATATAATATAATATCCTAACTTAATTTTATATGAAAATTAGACTAAGATTTGAACTGATTTATGAGAGCTTGAGGAGCATACTATTATTAATCTAGATATAAATATTTCAAACGAATAACTCAAGTTTAAAAAAAAATAATTGGTCAATTATTTCACACGACTATTGTTTTATCTCAAAAGAGACTATATTAGATAAGATAACAAGTACACTATGTGCCATGGAGATTAGCATGTAAAAAAAAAAAAAAAAAAAAGAAAGCCAATGGTCACTTTCCTCTCCAAATAAAAAGATACCCACTTAGCCCTCGCATGATTTGCAAGTCAATTAATACTTTAACTAATCTCTTTATAGACATAAGAGATTATTATATTAAAAAATAAATTCATCATAAAAAATATATCTCCCACGAGATTAAGAATAGTCCACAAAGGGGCAGACTCCATCCAAATTCAACTTATACCAATTAAGAGGGGTGTGTTCTACCTTCCATGTTAGACAAAATATGTATGCAATTAAAGCAACCAAAATATCTTCCGTAAGTCAGCTTCTATCATATCATAAATCCATAAAGTTAAACTGGACCGCTAATTTACTTTCAAATAGATTTATTACGCTTCTTATGAAAGAACACTCGAAGAAGAAAAAAACCCCACTAGAGTCGGATCGAGATCACAAAAATAGCAAGTTGTTGCAAAGTTAACACCAGACTAGATCATAATATTTATTATTATATATGCAAAAATATACAGGTGTTTGGGCGATGAGTCTTCTTAGTCTACATGAGTCACATGAGCCATGAGATTCACATGACTTCTGTCGTTGTATTGGACGATGTACTTCCCATCCAAGTCCCATTAACACTCGATCTCTTAAGGCAAAAAGTACAACGAGGGAGGGATGGGCGTCACAGCTGTTTGATATTGATAGCGCAAATGGACCGAGGTGTGTAGTGGCAACGTTGCTTCCATCTGTTCCGCGACTTAATAGACCTCGTCGGTCACAGCTATTCAACGGCGTTTAAATTGGTGGGTTGGACGCCCCTTAGTACATACGGAGTCCTGCGTCCGATAACCATTGATCGACTATCAATGGTTAGCACTGTTGTCGATGCTCCAAACCAATCCTCCATCACTGCTGATCATGGAAACAAATATATGACATGAGAACTAAAGTTTTCTTTTCCTTTTATCGCCACAAATTATAATTTATTATACAAATATAATTTATTTCCGTATATGTTGAGTCAGTTCTTAATTTTTCTAGCTCGAAACTAATTCGAAGTCAATCATGCCTTCTTCCCTGTCATCTCATCTCAGTCATTCCGTTGGTGATGTCTTTATTTCTATATCAGGACCGATTTATATTCAGAAAAATTCGATGTAGGTTTTTTTACCACATTTGTACACCGTGATATTTGTGTGGGAGGAAGGTGTCGTGGCATGGAAATAACACATCGGTGGTCTCGGCATATTTCCAATTATGAACCATGAGAGCCCATACGCCATCCGTACCGATCATTTCACCCGTTCCTCGTAATGCGTCAATGGAACCGTTCATCACGCTCGTGCACGCATCTCCACGTAGAGAGTTCCTGCGGCTCGGTCTGCTCTCAAACGGTGACGTTGCTAAGAAACAATATTATTCCTTAAACTAATCCTCTACCTCTTTATCGTGTCCCTACACACGTCATGGCCACGAGGTATATACTGTTATCTATTATTAATATAAAGCATCTCGCGAATCACGGGACGCCATGCCCGTCCATCTGATTCGATCGGACGGCCACGACGAATCCTCCCTAAAGCGAGTCAAGATCTTTATCATCAAGCTTCACGCAGACGACAACCGGCTTCTCCCGGTCACCCGATCTCGTCTTTCAACTCACTCCCTATATTTGTCGCAGCAGCACCAGAGAAGCCTCCGAGCTACCCTGGCTTCCCTTCTTTCCGTTTGCCGCCGACCCCCGCCGCCTTCTCCGGTGGGCCGTCGCTCTACCCTCCATTAGAGTCCGTCACTTTCTCCAAGGTTTTCGCTCTTCGATCTTTATTGTCCTTTGGTTCTGCTCGTTCGATCTCTTTGATATTGGTTTCCATTTGTTCTTCTTCCCCGCCGTGTTGCTGAGCTCCCGATCGGATCCGGTGTCAAGTGTTTCGTCTCCGGTCTCGTAGTTCTTGGTTTTTGTGGGACAACGGTGTGGGACAGGAGGGCTATACGAACGAAGTAAAGAGAGAGAGAGCGAGAGAGAGAGAGAGAGAGAGAGGCTGGAGCGCTGGCGTTAGATGCGTGTGAGAACGAAGTAATTTGATCGTCGAAGACTGAAGGCAGATGTTCCGTAAGAACGACTCGGCCTTATCCTGCTTCTATCTCTTCCTTCTCTGGTTCTTCTTCCTAAAATAGCGTTGACGAACCCTAAGAACCTTAGGCTCGGATTAGTGGTTTGAGATCAGGTAGAGGTCGAACCAGATCGAACTCCTTTGATCCCGAGAGGGGTGATGTTGAACCTCAACTTGCCGTGGTCTGGCGAGTTGACGGCTTTTGAGGGTAAGCCTGTCGAGGAGGGTTCCGGCGCTGGCCAGATGGATGATTCTGGAACTTCCAATTCGTCTGTCCTAAATGCAGAAGCCTCGGTCGATGTGGCCGATGAGGATTCTTGCTCGGCCCAGCCTGCCGCGGCTTTCGAGTTCAGTATCTTGAAGAACTCTGCGTCGGTCGAACGCGAGAACGAAGTCGAAGAGGAGATGTTTGAGGAGGATCAGCGACGGCCTGGATTACTCACCAGGGAGCTCTTTCCAGCAGCGCCGGTGGTTCCGCATGTTCCCCAGCTGCCCTTGGTGGATTCTTCCTCGTCTTCGTGTAGGGCACATTGGATGGATCTTACTTTTTCTCAAGTGGACGGACCAATAGAATTGAGAGTTCTCCATCAACAGCAACAGCAACAGCAACAGCAGCTGCAGCTGCAGCAACAACAACAGCAACAGCAGGCAAAGAAGAGTCGCAGGGGGCCACGGTCTAGGAGCTCGCAGTACCGGGGTGTCACGTTCTACCGCAGGACAGGGAGATGGGAATCTCACATCTGGTTAGCAAATTGGTCTTTTGAATCTTAATTCGTCTCCCCTAAATTTGGGTACATTGACATGAGTTTGCTTCACGTGTGCAGGGACTGCGGCAAACAAGTGTATCTTGGTGAGCAATTCAATTTCTTCTCATTATTGATACTTATGCATCGGAAAAAACATTTTTGTTTGTAACTAGTCTTGAATTTGATCGGTTGGATATTGATAGGAGGTTTTGACACTGCTCATGCTGCTGCAAGGTGAGAATCATTTTCTTATCTAGTACTTGGTCTTTTTTCTGTTGTATCTTCCTATTTGGGGAAGAATATATGGGTAGCAAAATTTTATCTTCAGGGCCTATGATCGAGCAGCAATCAAATTTCGGGGAGTTGATGCTGATATCAACTTCAATCTCTGCGACTATGAAGAAGACCTGATACAGGTAACTAAATGCCATAAAAAAGGATCGATTTGCTTCATTATATTTTTTGGATTTTTTTTAATGTTTTGTTTAAACTTTTAGATGAAAAATCTATCAAAGGAAGAATTTGTACATATACTTCGTCGCCAAAGCACTGGATTCTCGAGGGGTAGTTCAAAATATAGAGGAGTGACCCTTCACAAGTGTGGTCGCTGGGAAGCCCGCATGGGGCAGTTCCTTGGCAAGAAGTAAGAAATTTATCCTGAAGTCCATGAATAAGTTTGCTGCAGTCCTTTTATTTCAGATCTGGATGAGTTCTTTATCTTTGCATGTTGTTTTGGTTCTTGATGCAATAGTTCTATCCCCTGCACAAATTACTACAGCTGATATGTGTAGATAAATTGGGAAATCTTTGAGATGTTAGAGTTCGGTCCTTTGGCAAATAAAGGTTGCAGAAAAACCCAATTTTTACCAATGAGAATATTAATGGATGTGCAGGTACATTTATCTTGGGCTATTCGACAGCGAAATAGAAGCTGCAAGGTTCTCTTAAGCATTGATCGTCTCATTATTGTTGATGAATCTCAGATTATTAATTTTGACTTCATCTCACTTATGTTCTGAGACCAAATTTTTTGTTTCGCCTTGTTTATCTACAATAGGGCTTATGACAAAGCAGCTATAAGGTATAATGGAAAAGAGGCTGTTACCAATTTTGAGCCAAGTGCTTACGAAGGAGAACAACTTTCTGAGGGCAACTCTGAAGGTATAATTGACATATTGCAGTGTCTTTCTAAGCTCTTTTAGGAGATGTGATTCTGTGAATAGAGTGCATTTTCTCTCAATACAAGTGTATCCACTTATTGGAGGTCAAATATTCTGTTTTGGCCGCAGGCCATGATCTGGATCTGAACTTGAGTATTTCCCAACCAAGTGTCAACAGTCCAAACGGCGATCAAAATCCATTGGGTTCTTCTCAGTTCAAAGCTTCTGATGCTGACACAGCAAGTATAATCAGTTTACCATAGCCATAACTTTTGCTAACCCTTTTCACAACTAGTGACTTCTTATAAATCCATCTCCTCTTTCCTGCATAATTTACATACAGACCTTGTGTTTTTTGGAGGTATTATGATTTTGTTTTCCCGTTTTATTTTTTTTCCTGCAACACCATTGACGTGATAACTTATGATTTATATAACAAATACCTTTTACATCAACAAGGGGACCACTGTAGAGAAACCCCGTTGATCCTTACCATCAGCCCCATCGATGTCCTTAGCCAACTGTGAATGGTACCCTGCATCCATCCATCCATGATTATTGCCAAATCTTGTTTGGACTATGGAGTCTTTTTCAGGTTTCTTTTGTGGGGTGCTTAAATTGGATTCTTTTTATAGCTTATGTCATGATTTCTTAATTTAGTGCATTGTACTTTTGCACTAACGTGGTTGTCCTGAAAGCAACATTTTAATTGTGGTCTTTCATGAATCATTCAACATCTGATTTAATGCTGTATGTATATCATTGGTTGAAAGCCTTTCTCTCAATGTGCATGTAATAAAATGGCTTAGCTGTGCAAGTCTAGCTGCTTTAATCTGTTTCCATTATTTGATGTGGAGTTTGACAGTAAGGTACCCTCTCAAGCTTAGTGCCTATTTCGGCTTTTATGCCTCAGAAAATGCTTTCAATCTCAAATAACTTGCATGAATCATTGTTGCCATAAAATCAACAAAAAATTGAAAATAAAAAAAATAAAATCATCATGTACTCGTAACTTGGTGCAATCTGACATGGTGGATTTGGCTAGCTGTTCAGTGTTAGATATCACATAAAGCATTCACTACAACAAGTTGTAGGAACTACAGTCCATGGATGTGTTGAATCTGATTGCTACTTGGCAGTCTTGGATTTTTGTTGCGTTTGATGACATTGTTAGTTGGTCTAATAGCTTCTACCAACAAATGCAGGGCAAGGTGAGAGAGAGGAACTCTGATGGTGCTTCGGGTACTTCCCAAGCTCACCCAATCTGGAGTTGGCCGACAAATGGGTCATCTCCTTTTCCACTGTTCTCTACTGCAGCATCATCAGGATTCCCAACGACCAATGTGATGGCTGCACTTCCTCCACTACGACCACCAACTTCAGCAACCCACCATCTCCATTTCTTCCCATAAGCTACACCGGATCACTCTTTCAGGATCTGGATCTTGGAAGCTCGATGCAGATGCACCAACAAATGTGCTGGAAACTCTGGCGCTTCTTCCCCTTTCACTTCTTTGTGTGAACCTTAGTTGTTTGTTTGTCATTTACCGTACATTGCGTTTGATCTGAGAAACCGGTGGAGCAGATTTGAGTGTGATTTGACAGCTCTTTTGCATTCAAGCTATCCAAGATATTTGGGCCCTAACTTATCTTAATCGGAGCCGTAAAAGAAATCATAGCTGAGCAATTTTGGTCAACAATTCTCTGTTTATGATCGCGTAGGTACAACAGTCAGTACAAGTGACCCAGTAGATGGACATTAAGTTACTCAGGGAGCACTATGGAAGTAGCCTTTGGATATAGAGTAGGGTCTCCGATTTGTACCTTAACCTCATTCGCTTCCATGTGATCGCCAGTAGGGCATAGGGAACGAGTCCCTAGAGACGTGCCGTTCCAGCTGAAGTTGTGAAACCGTGGTAGGAACAATGATACATGAATCACATGTTATTTATTTTTCTGTGATTAAGAATATGATGATGTTATTAAATGGGATTGTAATACCATCTACGTATAATCATTTGTCTCTAATTAAATCTTTAAATATCTTACAATCACAAAAGCTCAAAATGATGGGATTAACGGCGTAGGATGAACCAAGTTTTTGGATTAAAAATAAAGAGCTTTTTCAAACAAGTCAACTCTTTCCTTTTAGTATTGTGGTGCCAATTATCTTCTTTTATATTAAATGTGAAGAAATGCGTCACTGCTTACGCACGCTTGCTGGTGATTGCCTATACAGTATTTCTCGATCCGTGTGTTGAAATCAGCCACTAATATTGAGGTCTTAGAAATCGGAGACCGTCTCGACACAGAATATGCTTCTTCTGCCTGCGGCTTTCCCCCTGATCCGATTCCTAAGTCGTGACGCTACATAATAAAGTCTTTGATACCACACATGAAATTAAACAAGGCAATTACTACATGATTAAATAGCCGGTGGCCCATCTACTATTTTCTATTATAAAACTGTCAATAAGATGCGAGAACTCCATATCTGATTCCCAACACCCCGAGAAATCATGATATCCTCGAAGCATAATGGGATCTATTTATTGTGTGCTATGACAGCCACATGGTAGAAAATTGCTGGTGTGCTAATAATAACCGATAAATGTGCTAACTTAGGTGTTGAAATGATCGGATCGAGAAACCTTTTTTGATCTTGACCTTCGTATAGGCAATCGTAAAGAAATCTAACGATGATATTACATGCGCAATGAAAGAACATAAAAATAAAATCTCAAATTAATATGTTTGTCATCGTGTGAAGATTGGTGTACAAAAACCCACAAAACTTAAATCCATATATGAGATAGTGTTTTACCTAAGGAGATCGTATATCCCTGAAATCCTACATATTTATGGGAGAGGATGAAGGAGGTCAAGCATCATCCTCTTTAGCGGCGACGATGCTTCTCAAATCTCCACGCCTATTATTTGAGGAGAAGAAGGGGAGAAGAGAATAGAAGGTGACACCTAGGAAGCCCTAGCCTATGGGCTTTTTAGAGGCTCCCAATTAACTTAACCCTATTAGATTCTACCCTATTGGGTATTGGATTTCCATCTAATTACCCAAACCTCTTAGGCTAGTGGGTCTCTACCCAATAATTTCTTATTAGCTCTTATTGGATCTCATCCATAGGATCTAGTAATTCAGGGGCTTATTGAATATCCAATAAGATATGGGCTCCGATAGATATCTCATATCTGAACCTCTACTCGTCGCAACGTCTACCATATGTGTGTGACCCTTGTTAGGATCAAGAATGATACTAAGAGGGGGGGGGGGGGGGGGGGGTTGTATGAATTAGTTCAATAGATAAAAATGATCAATTTAAATGATTTCGAAAAACTTCGTATGATGAAACTCTTGGTTTTATGAAAAATCATTTTAAGAATATGTTTGATTTGAATAAACTTGTACGTGAGTAGAGAAGAGGGGATCGGACAATTTATAATGAAATAAAATATAATGCAATGCAAGTAAAGAAAATAAGCAGAAAGGAAAGTACACATCGGAATTTATAGTGGTTCGATCGTTGTGGCCTATATCCACTTCTGATTTCTCCTCCGTTGAGGTTATCAGCATCCACTAATGGTCTTTCTTTAATAGGTAAAGACCAACCACCTCTTTATAATGCTTTTTCCTTTCACGGGTTTAGGAGATAACCCTTATAAGCCTCACACGTCTTCTTGGATGATTATAAAGCTAAAGAGATGGAGGAGGAGGACTCTTTGTACTTTTATAAAACTTTTACATCCCAACACTTAAAGATTTTTTCACACTATGATTGTACTTTGTTACCCTTTCATACAGAAAAGGGTGGGGTATTTATAGGTTCCAATGACTTCAAAATTGAAGCAAAAAAGTATCTCATCCCAGGTTTCCAAGGTACTGGCGGTATCACCACTTGATACTCTAATATTGGGCAGTACCATTGCTCAGATACTAAGCTCTACCAACGGTACCATCGCTCAATCTGGGCGGTACCACTGCTTAGTCCACTTGGGATACTGCTCCCTAGGCGGTTCACAGCCAGAGAAGGTCCAACAACCTGGTGGGGCCTTGAATCTGGCTCATACCAGTCCAATTACAGGCTCAATTGGCCCTTAACAAGGTTAATGAGATTACCTCCTAAACCTAATCCTAATTATTTGCTAACTATGATTTTTAAGGCATACACTAAATAAAATAAGCCCGATAAGTCTAGGTTTCTTCCGGCGAGCTTCCGACGGACTTCCGATGATCTCTCGGTAATCTTCCAATGGACTTCCGGCAAGCTCCTGAACTTCATGACGATCTTCTTGGCATGTTCCGACGAGCTTCTTCTCGGTCAATTCTAGCAGCATTTCCGATGAACCTCTAGACTTCCGATGAACTCTCAAACTCCTAACGAAATCTCGATTTTAACTCCGACACTTCGTTTTGCTTTATGCCTTGATCACTATCGTAGTTAATCATGCACACTTTTCAATATATAGATTTGATCAAATAATTTACCAATTGATTTCATCATTAAAATTCGAGATTCAACATTATCCCCCTTTTTTATGATGGCAATCAATTGATGACGGTTAATCTTAACTCCTCCTATCTATATGCCATACTTGAGAAAAGACACTCTTGAATTCAAGGCATTTTAATTGAAGCATCAAACCGATAAGTTATATGCATTTAAACTTATCGATATGCACATCATGATACCAATCATGATTTACCATCTTAAAATACGATACCACATATTTATCATAATACAAATGATGTCAAGGCATGACATCCATTTTTAAGTTTAATATAGAATGATAATAGACAATCATCATTTTCAAGTATGATACAAATTTAAAATATGAAATTTAGCAAGATTCAAATTTCAAAGATGATAATTCATCAATCCGAGGCATGATAACAATTGTAAGTATGAAATTAAGCGTGATAATCTCAATGATAGACAATTATCATTTTGATTCAAAATCAAGTATGAATAAAATATTTTCAAGTATTCATGCCATATTACGATACATTTCAAGCATTCATGATACATTTCAATTATCTACAATACATATGATGCATATGCAATACATTTGGATATTTTTTAAGTATTTACGATGTATTTGATAATTCCAATCATATTTCAAGTAATCGTAAAATATTTAAGAAATTACGATAAAATACATTTGACACATTATTTCAAACATTCATAATGCCAATTTGTCATCAATTTATCATATTTCTCCCCCTTTGTCATCAACAAAAAGAAAATGGGCAATCGTCTCAAGCAACGAGAAGGAAAGGTTCATGAATAGTGTATTTATTAAGAAGAATCAAAATATTGATAGTTTATAAATATCCATCAATAAAATTTGTTTCTCATTAAAAATTTATAAGAGTGAAAACCGTGAGATATGTATTTGTCAATGAAATCCATAAGTGAAAGGACTAAGTGTATCAAAAATCAAGGGTATGAAGTAAATTTGATACCAAGTAAATTGAAATTCCGGATTTCATGAAAGCTTTATTTGTGAAAGCTTTATTTACGAAAAATTGAGAAATTCTGGAAAAGATATATAACAAACTCATGCATTCGGATAGTTTAACATCCCTAACTTTCTTTTACTGAAATCAAATTATTCTTCATTTAAAGGTTTTGTAAAGATATCGGCTAATTGATGTTTCATAGCAAAAAATGAGAAGTTAAGCAAAAACTTTGCATGATAACTACTTTTAGTTTTTGAAATGGACAAGCTAACATTTTGCTTTAGATGTGCAAAAGCCTCTTTTTGGTTCTTCTTGAGATGTGCAAGAAGAGAAAGAAGAGTAGGGGAGGAATTTATTCTCCATCAAGAACCAAATTCATGAAAGTTAAGTTCCATTAAATCAAGCTTCTACTATAGTAAAGAGAGAGGATTCATCATAAAGAATCAAGATGTCCATACAAAAAAAAAAAAATCAAGTCCCTATTCTTGCGAATGATCATCACATACTAAAAGTCCATGAATAAAAATTCATAAATCAAATGCCTTTTCTTGTAAATAGAATGAAGAATGATTTATAGGAATTGATAAAAGATCAAGTCATTAATCCAAAAATCCATGAATTATGACTCTTCCTGTGCAAATAGAAGGAGGAAGGACTCATGATCATCACATGAAAATAAGACATTAAGTTGTAAATACCAAAAGTGGAATATTTTCTTTTGTAAATATAATGAGAAAGAAAAAGCGATCTTGATTTAAAAAGAAAACTCAAGTTATGAAAAACTAAGAAGTTCAAAAAATGTATCAAGGAATTTATGCATTCAAAAGATTTATCATGCCTAATTCTTAGAGTATTGCATGCATTATACCATCATCAAGAAGTGAATCATTGAAAAGCACATTACGTCCAAAGGTACATCATTATCATGAGTATTGCATATATAATCAAAGTGCGTTATATCATGTATGATTCAAATCATCATCAAACCTTTCTCCCCTTTTGTCATCAACAAAAAGGAGAAAAGTGCAACTAGTATAATTTTTTTTTGAGATGTACAAGATAACATATTTTTTCATCTTCTTGAAATGTGTAAGTTAGCAAACTTTGCTTATCTTGAGATTTGCAAGCTAGCACTTCTTGCTTCTCTTTTGAGATGAGCAAGCTAGTAAGTTTTGCTCCCCTTTTGTCATTGTCAAAAAGAAGGGATGATGTTACAATAGTGCAAAACTTTTCTCATTACATCATTTTTCAAATCATCACATAAAATATATCAAGAAAAAATAACTTGGTGATGAGATATACAATTCATGAAAATAAATTTTAAGTTGTAAATATCAAGAGACAAATTATGATTCTTTTGGATAGCGAAAAAAAGAATCATATTAAACAATCATGATTCATAAGAATCTCAAGTTCTTATTATCTAAGAATCAAGATCATGATGTAGATAAAACTCCTATTTTTATAAAAATCAAAATAAAATCATAGGAGAAAAAAAATATCTCGATTTATGTATAAGAAATCTCAAATTGTCAAGATCATGATTTATATATTAAAAAAATCAAGTTATAATTCAAAAAATCATGATTCATAAAAAAATCTCCTCTTTAATAAACAATAAGAAGAAAGGAGAACATGGTTCATGCATAAGAAATATTGAGTCATCAAGTGAAGGAATCATGATTCATGTGACAAAAAGATTGTCGATTCATGCATTTGAGTAAATATTTTTTAAACTATCATCATGCATAATTTTAAAATATAAAACCATCAAGTATGATACAAACATTTATTTTCAAAACATTCATCATTATTTTCAACTCATTCAATTTGTCAAATCATCAAAATCACTTTCAAGAGATTCTAAATGACATAAATAGATTTATCAATTTCTTATTGAAAACTCGATAAGATTTTAAGGATAGAGACATTTTCAAGAATAATGCATTGTCCCATATTTATGAGTTTCGATTTATGTGATATATTTTATACAAACACGCCTTTTTCTTTTATACCAAATAAAAATATGCATCATCGATTAAAACCAAAACCAAGATTTTACAATGATCATCAAGATCAATTGTGTAAACAAAAGGTTTCAAATAATCATTGCATCATCATCAATCATGACTTCATTGAATATAAAGCATCTTCAATTAAAATCATTTTATAACTGATAGTTCTAATTCTAATGATCTTTCTTTTATTATTTTGGCTAGAGAGCTTTATGAGATATTTTGGATTTCCAGTCATAAGCCTTGAGCATCCACCATCAAACTATTATTCCTGCTCCTAGCTTGTGATTGTAGACACATCTATAAGAAATGAGGTTTTCTTTTAGGTACCCATTTTACCTTGGGTTCCTCATAAATAGACATACCTAATTTATCATTTTGCATTGAGTCATTTAAGATTCTTTTAGAGACCCAAATTAACTTATGTGGACTATACCTCTTAAATGGACATTTATAAGTAACATGTTCGAGTTTACAACAAAAGTTATATTTGGTGGGGGGGGGGTGATATATGTAAGGTAGGGCCTTTAACAAAGGTAGTTGGATTTTGGTAAGAGCTACTCACAAATCCGATTTCGCATCTTCTATGAACGTGATTCTTATTGGCAAGTATCATGTTCAAGGACTTGCTACCAACCTTAAAATTTTCTAGAGTTTCTTTGAGTAGCAAGTTTTCCTTTTCAAGTACCTCTAAGTGTTCACACTTAGTGCATGGAGGCAATGAAGGATTATCATATTTAAGTTTTCTAAATTTATTATTTAAAAGAGCATACTCCTTTTTCAAACAATTAAACCTTTTGCTCATTATTCTACATGCATCGAACAAATCATGAAAAGCACTTAAAAGCTCATTGAAAGATAAATTTATATCTAATGAACTACTTACCTCATCTTTGATAGCCATTAGTGCGTAGTTGGTGATTTTCTTGTTGCTTTGTTCTTCATCTTTGGAATCGCTCGAGTTATCCCACGTTGCTTCGAGTGCCTTCTTCTTCTTTGGTTGTTTCTTCTTCATTTGGGGACATTCACTTTTGAAATGTCATGGCTTTTTATATTTATAGCATATAACTTATTCTTTCTTGGGTTCAATTTTATTTTTAATGTCATTTTTAGATTCATTTCTTTTTATAAATTTTTTAAACTTTTTTGTCAAGAATCCCAAGTCATCATCATAGTCCTCATAACTTGAACTTCCTTTCAAGTGATCTTCATAAGTTCTTAGTGCTATATCATTCCTGTTCTTTGGAAGGTTGTTCTTAAGCTCTTCATGAGCATTGTAAGTCATTTCGTAGGTCATCAAAGACCCAATAAGCTCTTCAAACGAAAAATTGTTCAAGTCCTTGGCTTCTTGAATTATCGTTACTTTAGGATCCTAACTCTTTGAGAGGGATCTTAATATTTTGTTAACAAGTTCAAAATTAGAAAAAAATTTACCAAGTCCTTTTAGACCATTGACGACATTCGTAAATCGGGTGTACGTGTCTCCAATGGTCTCACTTGATTTCATCAGAAAAAATTCATAAGTATGGACTAAAAAATAATTTTGGACTCCTTTACTCTACTAGTGCCCTTATGAGTGATTTCGAGTGTATACCAAATATCAAAAGCCATTTCACAAATAGACACTCGATTGAACTCATTTTTATCTAAAGCGCAAAACAAGGCATTCATAGCCTTGACATTTAAAGTGAAAGTCTTCTTCTCTATCTCATTCCAATCGTTCATTAGAAGAGAAGACTTTTGAAAGCTATTTTTCACAATGTTCCATAACTCAAAATCCATAGAAATTAGAAAAATCCTTATTCTAGTTTTCCAATAGGTGTAATCTATCCCATTGCACATGGGTGGACGTGTGATTGAGTAACCGTCTTGGTTGCCGATAAATGCTATCTCTCTTGGGTTTCAAACCAAAATGAGAGTGACCTCACTATGATACCAATTGTTAGGATTAAGAATGACATTAAGAGGAGGAGGAGGGGGGGGGGGGGGGGGGGTGGTTGTGGGGAGTTTGAATTAGTGCAGCGGATAAATACGATCAATTTAAACGATTTCGAAAAACTTCATATGATAAAACACTTAGTTCTATGAAAAATTATTTTAAGAATATGTTTGACTTGAATAAACTTATAAGTGAGTGGAGAAGAGGAGATTGGATAATTTGTAATGAAGTAAAATAGAATGCAGCACAAATAAAGAAAATAAGTAGTAAGGAAAAAACACACCGGAATTTATAGTGATTCGGTCGTTATGACCTACATCCACTTCCGATTCCTCCTTCATCGAGGTCATCGGCGTCCGTTAATGGTCTTCCTTTAATAGGCGAAGACCAACCACCTCTTTACAATGCTTTCTCCTTTTCACGGGTTTAGGAGATAACCCTTACAAGCCTCACATCTCTTCTTGGATGATTACAAAGCTAAAGAGAGGGAGGAGGACTCTTTGCAGTTTTACAATACTTTTACACCCTAATACTTAAAGATTTTTTCATACTATGATTGCACTTTGTTATCATTTCATGCAGAAAATGGTGGAGTATTCATAGACCCCAATGACTTCAAAATTGGAGCCAAAATGTGTCTCATCCCAGGTTTCCGAGGTACTGGCAGTACCACCGCCAATACTGGGCAGTACCACTGCCTAACACTCTGACACTAGGTGGTATTAGCGGTACTGGCGGTACCACCACATGACAGAGTCTCATATACTGAGCTCTGATGGTACCACCGCTTGGCGGTAATAACTGTTGGTGGTACCATCGCTCAGTCTGGGCGGTAACACCACTTAGTCTGGGTGGTACCACCATATAGACTACCTAGGAGATCGCTCCCTAAGTGGTTCCACCACCCTAGTATGGTAGTGCCATCGCCAGACAAGGTCCAGCAACCTGGTTGAGCCTTGAATCTAGCCCAAACTAGTCCAATTACGGGTTCAATTGGCCTTTAATAGGGTTAATGAGATTACCTCCCAAACCTAACCCTAATTATGTGCTAACTATGATTTTTAAGGCATACACTAAACAAAACAAGCATGGTAAGTCTAGGTTTCTTCTAGCGAGCTTTCGGTGATCTTCCGACGATCTCTCGGTAATCTTCTAGTGAACTTCTGACAAGCTCCTAGACTTTACGATGATCTTATTGGCGAGTTCCGATGAGCTTCTTAGCATTTTCGACAAACTCTTGAACTCCCAACGAAATCTCGATCTTGACTCCGACACTTCGTTTTGCTTTATACCTTAATCGGTATCGTAGTTAATACTATACACTTTTCTCAACATATAGATTTGATCAAATAATTTACCAATTGATTTTATCATCAAAATCTGAGATTCAACAACCCTCTAGGCCCAATATCGAGCTGGTCGTGAGTCATACCTATTAGAACTCCTTTTGGCTTTGTGAATTATTATCTCCATAATAATTCACTTGATTTATCGACTACGGACGTACTAGTCCATTACACCACAGTCTCTAGACGATATAAGGGAATCCAATCCATTGGACCTATCTATCCTTAGTTACCGTGTACCTATAGTCCCTCATTCATCTAATAACCCAAAGACCGCATACCAAGTATGGTGTTGTCAAGCCTATATGATTTCTCCTTGAGTCTTGCTTTAATCGGATTCTCTCGGAGAACTCTTTCTCTCTCAATCCGAATGACCTTAGCTAAGGATTTGTCTGAGCAAGAACACATAGGATATTCCTCTCATTATACCGAGAGTGGATGATCGATCCTCTATCGACACTCAATATCCATTATAAGGTTGGTTACCACTCTCAATAACTAGCTGTACTAGATCTGAAACTTCCAAACATATAAGTCTAGTATCAAAGAGTGGAGTACACATACAGGACATCTTTGGTGTCTCAAGTCTAAGGACCAGATATACTACTCGGACTGCGGAATCATTATCTGACAGTAAGGTATCATCAACCATCCAACATTTTATGAGCGGATCAATTAGTGAACTCATTCTCCAATGAGCACCTGCACTATATCCTTAGTATCCCCACATGAGCAGCTATGAGACCAGCTACCTCCATCATATAGAGGGGTATACAACACACCAGTATGTCCGGTTATCTTGATGTCCTTCTCGAGTAACCTATGACCGAGATTATTTAGGGTCTGTGTTTAAAGGTGAATCAATCTCATTATCGTGATCTCATCATGATATGATTCTCATTACACAGATTTATGAACATCATAATATATGCAACACACAAGATAAAGTGATAAAATATGAAATAATTATAATAAGCAAAAAGACTGCATATCGAGTCACACGTGCCATCACTCACATGATTGGCTTGTAGGGCATATATAACTAGCAATCTCCCACTTAGCCTAAAACCAATCACCTACGTGTTTGATCCCCATCAGACCTTTGGGATGCTCAAATACAATCTAAGACAACGACTTTGTCAATGGATCTACGATTTTATCTTCGGATGTAACTCTTTCTACTACTACATCTCTTCGGGCCATGATTTCTCTAATGAGTTGGAACCTTCTTAGAACACTTCTGATGAAACCTGGGTTCCCTCGTTTGAGCAATCGCCCATTATTATAGTAATATAAGGGAATCAGCTTCTTGCTACTTAGCATAACACCTAGATTTATATTGAACTTATTCATCCAGACTGCCTCCTTTGTTGCCTCTACCACAATAATATACTTCACATCTATGTTCGAGTCAGTAATAGTGTCT
The DNA here is from genome assembly GCF_036884655.1 of Musa acuminata AAA Group. Lineage (NCBI taxonomy): Eukaryota > Viridiplantae > Streptophyta > Magnoliopsida > Zingiberales > Musaceae > Musa > Musa acuminata. The sequence continues at coordinate 17,681,112 of NC_088358.1, read as the reverse complement.
TGCTTAAAACTCTTCCAGCATACTGCTCCTCCATTCAGGATGAACACACACCTTGAATTAGACTTGCTATCATCGACATCAGATTGGAAGCTTGAGTTCGTGTAGCCCTCAGCCCTAAGGCTACTTCCTCTATATACTAGTAAAAGATCCTTAGTTCTTCTCAAGTACCTAAGGTTACACTTTACTGCTTTTCAGTGCTCCAAGCTTGGATCCGTCTGATACCTGCTTGTGACACTCAAAGCATGTGCTATATCAAGTATGGTACATAGTATAACATACATGATAGACCCTATCACTGAGGCATAGGGTATCCTATCTATGTTCGTCCTTTCTTTATGAGTCTTTGGGGACATACTCCTAGAAAGCGATATCCCATGCCAAACCTTTTGACAATGGTGTCTATGTACCTGGATTGGGATAAGCCAAGCATCCTCTTGGATCTATCTCTATAGATCCGAATCTCCAAGATATATGATACCCCCTAAGTCCTTCATAGAGAAGTGTCTAGATAACTAAGCTTTACTATGGATAGCATTCCTACATCATTCCCAATGATCAGGATGTCATTCACATATAATACCAAGAAGGTGATAGCGCTCCCACTTACCTTCCTATACACACAAGACTCATCTTCGTTCTTCACAAAGTCATAAGATCTGATCGCCGTATAAAATCTTATGTTCCAACTTCGGGAAGCTTGCTTCAGTCCATAAATGGATATAAGCATCCTATTATTAGTTATATGTGCCATACAAGCTAGTCATGTGAGTGATGACATCTGTGACACGTTGCGAAAATCTCTTTGCTTATTATTACTAGTATTTTATCACATATTATCCACATGTATATTGTGATATCCTTGGATCTATGTAATGAGAATCGGATTGTGATGAGATCACAATAATGAGACCGATTCGCCTTTAAACACAGATCCTAAATTATCCCGGTCTTAAGTTGCTCGAGAAGGACATTGAGATAACTGGATAGACCGGTGCGTTGTATACTTGTCAATATGATGGAAGCGACTGGTCTTATAGTCGCTTGTGTAGGGACACTAAAGGTATAGTGCAAGTACTCATTAGAGAATGAGTTCACTGATTGATCCACTTACGAAATGCTAGATGGTTAATGATAATGATGTCCAACAACGATTTTGTAGTCCCAATTATGTATTTGGTCCTTAGATTTGAGACACCAAAGATGCCTTATTTGAGTACTCCATTCTTTGACGTCGGACTTACATGTTTGAAAGTTCTAAATCTTGTACAACTGGTTCTCGAGAATAGTAGCCAACCTTATGAAGACAAATTGTGTGTCAACAGAGGATCATCTACTCTTGGTATCATGAGAGAAATATCCTTTGTATGCTCGCTCAGAAAAAATCCCTAGTCAGGGTCATTCAGATTGAGAGAGAATGAGTTCTTCGGGAGAGTCCGATTAAAGCAAGACTTGGATAAGATTCTATATAGGCCTGATGTTACCATGCCCAATATATGGTCTTTGGGATGTTAGATGGATGAGAGACTATAGACACATGGTAATTGTGGATAGACAGGTCCGATGGATTATATCCCCATATACTATTTGAGGACTATGGCTAAGTGGCCTAGTACGACCACAGTCGATGAGTTAAGTGAATCACTATGGAGATAATAATTCACTATATGACTCACGGCCAACTCGGTATCGGGTATCGGGCTTAGAGGGTCACACACATATGGTGGATGTTGCGACGAGTAGAGGTGTGGGTATGAGATATCCTCGCAGCCTTGGATCTTGTAGATAAGATGTAATTGGATAAATAGATGAGATCTAATTAGATAGTTGGATAGAGATCCAATTGGATAATTGGATAGAGATCCAATATGGATATGATCCATTAAGGGTTAAGTTGCTTGCACCTCTATAAATATGAGGAACTTCATGGTTCATAGGCTAGAGCTATTGGTGGTTGCCCCTTCTATTCTCCTTAGCCTACTCTCCTCCTCCTTGACTCCGGTAGCCTTGCGATATGCATGGAGAGGGAGATCCCATAGTGATCTAAGGAGCATCATCGCCACGTCCAGCGTGTGGAACATCGCTAGAGAGGAGTATGCAAGTGCTTCTTCATCCATTCCATCAGATCTAGAAATTTCAGGGATATACGATCTCCCCAGGTAACAGTTCTAACACGATATGTGTAATTTTTTGGTTTTGTGATTTTCTCACGCACCAATCATTGCACAACGACCTAGTACTTAACTTTGAAAAATCTAGTTTTATTTTTTATTTTTCGTTATGTATGAGATGCCGACCAATAGATTTCTTAACAGTGGTATCAGAGCCAGGTTCGTTGTGGGATGATTGTCTTATAAATTGCATGTGTTGTGTTTAATCGCGTATAATTATTTTACGCGTTCGTGTTGTATTTGACATAGTTTTCTGATCCGAAAGATGCCTTATTTGGTTATCTTTAGAGAAGTCCTTCAACGTCAAATTTGTTGTCATAAATGAAGGAAACCAAGACATCAACTGCTGCTGCCTGGTGGATCAACCGGGGAGCCACTTGTCCAATGAGGTAGCGCACTCGTAAGTTGCGGAGGAGCCGCTTGTCCATCGAGGCAACACCCGTGGGCAAGGTGTCCATGAGCAAGCTGCCTACGGTGGGGGCAGCGCCTGCCCGCATGTGTGCAGGCTGCACATAGGTTGAGGCAGCACCTGCGGGACAGTCTGCCCATAGGCAGGCATCCTGGGGGCAAGGCGGCATTGGCTGACGACAGCCAGCCTGCGGGCAGGCCGCCTGTGGGCAAGGCAGCTGTTAGGACTCTAGCTAGGAGAGTCCTAATTAAATTTTATTGAAAGGAGAATTTATGTAAAACCTACTTAGCCGACCCCTATTAAAGAGGTGAAGAGGCCGGCTAGGGTTAGAGTTGGTTGGGAGGTTGCTTCTTAGAGTAGGAGTCTTATTAGGAGTTAGTTAGAAGTAGGAGTCTTGAGTAGGAGTCCTATTAGGAGTTAGGGTTTAGAAGCTCTATAAATAGTCATATATTCATCCTCTTTTGACAAGTAATAGATGAATCTTTTTAGCAACCTTTGAGCAGCAACTTGGAGGAAGGAACCCTTATAGAGTTCCAAGGAGGTCGATCCTATAAAGAGATCAACCCTAAGCTTAGAATCTGCTAGGGTTCTAACATTTGGTATTAGAGTAGCGTTCTTAGCATCTCGCTACCCTTATATAACCATCCATCAGCCCTCCATAGCCATCCAAAGTAATTCTCACAATTGCTTAAAAGATCATCGTCGAATTTCACCATCATCTCCACCACTATGGATCATCCTTTGATCTCCCCATGAATTGCAATAGGTTCTGGTTTCCTACCTTACTGCTGCTGCAATTTAGTTATACTTATAAAAAAATCTAGCTATCCATCAGTACTCCACAGTCGCCCAAAGCAATTCCCACAATTGCTTAAAAGATCATCGTCGAATTCCGCTATCATCTCCACCATCGCGGATCATCCTTTGATCTTCCCGTGAATTGCAATAGATTCTAGTTTCCTATCTTACTGCTGCTGCAATTTAGTTATCCTTATTCAAAAATCTAAAAAAATCGTTCCTATATTGCTGCACAAACTTTTCGTCATAAAGTTTTTATCTCTATGACGAAAGATGCACTATAGAATTCCAACCGCATAGCACGGTTTATTTAATCTTGCTACTATATTTTTTCTATCTAAATCTCTATAAAATTTTTATGACAGCTTTGACACTTCCTAGCAGTGGATTTCCTTTTAGTTTCGTCAAAAAATTCTCAATATAAACTACTAATCTTTTACATCCAATCTGCAAGATGCACTGTAGAATTCCAACCGCATAGCACAGATTGTTTGATCTTGCTACTATATTTTTTCTTTCCAAATCTCTATGAAATTTTTATGACAGCTTTGACACTTTCTAATAGCAGATTTTTCTTTAGTTTCATTAAGAAATTCTTAATATAAACTACTGACCTTTTACGTCCAAGCTGCTACACTTTAGACATAAAAATCTGCTGCAGTACCTTTCCGTGATCCTCAATTTTTTCGAACCTTCCACCATCCCATGCCATTAACTTATCAATAGAAAAAAGATAGGAACATCTTTGATCTATAAGCATATGCTATGGCTTATCAAGATCCAATTGATGCCAAATTTGAAGCATAAGAATCTCAGATTGAATCGCGGCTTGAATCGCGCTTGGAGGATAAATTGTGCGCTTTGTTTGCAGAATTTAGAATTGGACAACTGCCGAGTTCAACCAAATTTCAGCAAGGAGAGAGTTTAGAGAGGCCTCTAGAGAAGGAGGGACAGCCCTCGGACATGCTTCAGCCATGCATGAGGGTGGACTTCCCGTGATGGAAAGAAGGAGACCCGGCGGGGTAGATTTTGCATGTCGAACGTTACTTTTGCTACTACCGAACGTCAAATGATGCTATGGTGGAAATTGCTATCATCCATCTTGAAAGAGATGTTATTCAATAGCACAATTGGCTGGAATACAATCATGGGGCTCTAACGTGGAATCAATTTAAGAATGCACTGCTAAATCATTTCGGACCTATGGAGTATGAAAATATCAATGGCCAACTCGCAAAGATTCGACAAACCTCTACGATTCAAGAGTATCAAAACAAGTTTGAGAAGCTATCCTACCTGCTCATGATTGGACTGATTGTTAATTGTTAGGAATATTCATCGAAGGACTCATGTTAGAGATAAAAGGGGAGGTTAAGGCGCGGCAGCCCTGTACTGTGATAGTTGCGATTTCTTTCGCCCAAATACAAAAAGAATGGCTCAACCAAGATGCTCGGAGGATGAGACCCTCTCCTAGGCCCGTGACATATAAACCTCCTTCTACTCCCAGCTATCCTTCACTGCGAAAAAAATTGACAAGAGAAGAACTACATGACCAATCAGCAAAGGGTCTTTGTTGGTATTGCGACGAGTCGTGGAACCGCAATCATCGCTGCAAAAGGGGCCGCCTCCTACTGATTGAACCTTTTGAAGACATGAAGGAGGAGGTCCAGGAGCATGGGGAAGAGGTCACGGATGAAGAACAGTAGCTGATCGATATTACGATGCATGCCCTTGCTGGTTACGCGAACCCGTAAATGATGAAAGTGGGAGGACTTATGAAGCAACAACATATCACCATTCTTATTGACACCAGGAGCACTAATAATTTTATGAACAGCAAGGTTGCTGTCCAGATGGCCTTACCTATTGAGAATTGTAGTAGGTTTGAGGTTAAGGTCGCCGACAAATGAATTTTGAAGTGTGATCATAGGTGCCTGCGGGTGAAACTGTTACTGCAAGATCAAGAGATAATTGCAGATTTCTTCCTCATCCCTCTTGATGATTATGAGGCTGTGCTTGACATTGAATGGATGTTGACATTAGGGGATATTTTCTGAAATTTTATGAAACTAATTATGAAATTTTACAATAAGGGGAAACATGTGATATTGCACGGGAAACGTGGGGGCGAAGTAACGATGATTTGCACACAACGAATGGAGAAGGTTTTACACAAAGTATGCAGCAGCTTTTTGGTATAACTTAAGAAGCAAACTAAGGGAGAGCCAATAGAATTTGAAGAGCCAAACCTACTTCCTTTGCTTGCTGAATTTTCAGATATATTTGATGAACTGCGCAACCTACCTCCTACCCGTCGGCATGATAATTGTATACCAATTCTTCTGGGCAAACCTCCAGCAAATACTCAGCCATATCAATATCCATATCTCCATAAGGATGAAATAGAAAGGACTATAAAAGAGATGCTAGAAACATGAGTTATTCAGCCAAGTTGCAACTCCTACTCTTCATCGGTGCTCCTCGTACGAAAGAAGGACGGAACATGACGAATGTACATTGATTACCGAGCTCTCAACGGCATAACCGTCAAGGACAAATACCCTATTCCAGTAGTAGATAAATTTCTTGATGAATTAAAGAGAGTATGAGTCTTCACAAAAGCTGGACCTTCGATCCGGGTATCATCAAATACGAGTGTGCGAAGAAGACATATCGAAAACTGTCTTTCGAACACACAACGACCACTATGAATTTTTGGTAATGCCCTTTGATCTCACCAGTGTTCCCTCCACCTTCCAGAGCCTTATTAATGATATTTTCTAAAATTATCTTCATAAGTTTGTGCTGGATTTCTTCAATAAAATCCTTATTTACAGCCCTTCTCTTGAAAGTCATTTTTATCACTTATGACTTGTTTTGACAATTTTGCGAGAACATGTTCTTTTTGTCAAAAAATCAAAGTACAACTTTCTTTAACAGAAGATGGAATATCTTGGGTATATCATATCAAAGGAAGGTGTGGCGGTGGACCCCTCCAAAATTGAAGCAATGCAGAACTAGTCGACCCCGAGGAACATAAAATTGCTATGCCGCTTTCTCAGTTTAACAGGCTACTATCGCAAGTTCGTGAAAAACTATAAAAAGATCAGTGCACCTCTTACTTCCTTGCTGAAAAAAGATGATTTCCAATGGTCGGAAAAGCCACCGCCACCTTCGACGAACTTAAAGCCGCAATGACGACAATGCCCGTACTAGCGGTACTAGACTTCGGTAAGACTTTTGTTATTGAAGCTGATACCTCTGAAGTCGGAATTGGTACTATATTAATGCAAGATGGCCTCCCCCTTGCTTATACTAGTAAGAGACCGTACTTGATCGCGCGATGCTTTCAAATCAAGACCAACCATAAAAGCCTAAAATATTTCTTGGAGCATAATATATCTTCCCCCAAGCAGCAAAAATAGGTAACAAAGCTTCTTAAATATGATTATGAAATAACTTACAAAAAGGGTAAAGAGAATGTTGTTGTAGATGTGCTTTCATGGCTACTCGACCGTCTCTGAATTTGAGGATATTAAGAGAGAATGGTAGGAAGATATGGAGACTAGTAAGATCATAAAAAAATTAGAGGAAGCACCAAGCTCTGTGGCTTATTATAGTTGGTACTCAAAAGAATTGCGCTATAAGGGACGTATTGTGCTTGTGCCAAATTCTACTTGTATAAAGACCATCCTTAAAGAGATGCATTCCACACCTATGGCCGGGCATTTCAGGTTCCTTAGAACCTATAAGAGAATTAAGCAAAATTTCTATTGGGTAGGGATGAAAAATATTATTGCTAAATTTGTGGCACAATGTGATGTATTTCAACGACATAAAGGCGAGACAGTGGCAAGCCCTAGAAAGCTACAACCTCTACCCGTCCCGGACTCAATATAGACTGATATATCAATGGACTTCATCGAAGGGTTTCCCTCATCACAAGGAAATTGTACAATTCTTATCGTGGTTGATCGCTTTACAAAGTATGCTCACTTTTGCATTATTCGTAATCCCCCATTGCTTCTAGTATTGCCCGAATCTTTATAGAGAATATTGTAAAATTACATGGGATGCCGAGATCTATTGTAAGTGATCGTGATAGGATCTTCACAAATAAATTTTGGATAGAGTTATTCCAGATGCAAGGCACTAAATTGAAAATGAGTACGACATATCACCCATAAATCGATAGCCAGACTAAAGTGGTGAACAGGTGCTTCACTAGTGACCGACCAAAAGAGTGGATTGTTGAATCTTGGATTTTGATGATGAAACCAATCGATAAGTGTTTATATTTTAATCTACATTTTGAGTGATGTAGGATGCTTCGATCAAGATGAGATAATTAAAGCAGGAAGAATCATGTTGTGTCGGGGGAAAATATGTCAGAAGATTGGACGTTGAGCTGGAGGAATGGTCGATGTATCGACAGAAGGCTTCGGGCCATGGATTCAAGCATCGGGCCAAGAAGAGCGGATATTGCACCAAGGATAATGGAGTTGCAGAGTCAATTGTCCGATTGGGCAATAGGCTGCAAGAGAGGACGATGCGCCAAAGAATCGGACGAAGCGTCGAGGGACCAATGACATGCCGGACAACTTGATTAATGCTTAGTATTAATTGTCTAGATCGAAGTATGTTTTACATATGCAGGATTAACTACGATAGCAAGACATGAAGCAAAATGAAGTCCCTGAGTCAAGATCGAGATTACGTTGGGAGTTCGAAAGTTCGTCGGAAGTTCAGACGTTCGTCGAAAGTTCTAGCGGAACTAGCTGAGAAGTCTCGGAGCTTGCCAGAGAAGCTCATCGGAACTCGCTAAGAAGATCGTCGTGAAGTCCAGGAGCTTACCAGGAGTCCGCCGGAACATTGTCGAGAGATTGTCGGAAGTTCACCGGAAGATCGCCGGAAGCTCGTCGGAAGAATAGACATAGGGACTTGTTTAGCTTAGCAAATGTCTTAGGATTTCGTAGTTAGCACGCAATTGGGCTTGGATTCGGGTTAACCCAATTAGGGGCTAGCTAGGCCCATGTAAGAACTATGTTGGGCCTAATAAGAGGCCTAAATAGTGCCCCAAGAAGTCTCACCGTCATGGCACAATCTTCGAGACTATGTCAGGCGGTGTACTACCAGTTTGGGCGGTGATATCGCCCAGCACGACCCCCCAGGTGGTGGTACTAGCAGACCTGGGTGGTGGTATCGCCTAAGACAGTGTTAGTGTCGATTGACATTGGGCGGTGGTATCGCCCAGCGCAGGCGGTAGTATTGCCCATGCCCGGGGAACCTGAGATGGGAAAGTTTTAGGCTCCAAGTTTGAATCAATTTGAAGCCTATAAATAGCCCTCTTATCCTTGGTTAAAACACAAAAGTACATAGAGTTTCAAAAGAAAGAAACGCTGCTAAAATCTTGTGTGATCTCCTCTCCCTCTTCTAAGTGTTAGACTAGTTTGAGAGAGGAGTAAGTGAGTGCTTGTAAGGGTAGTCTCCTAAACCCGATAAAAGGAGAAGAGGGGTGTATAAGGTGATTGGCTTTCGCCTATTGAAGGAAGGCCTCTAGTAGACGCCGGTGATCTCGTCAGAGGAGTTCGCCGAAAGTGGATGTAGGTCACGCTGACTGAACCACTCTAAAACTACTGTATTCTCTGGTTTGCATTTTATTCTTGCCATTTACATACTGCAAACCTCTTTAATAGCTTACTACCTTCAATACGTTTACGTACGCTTTCAAATTAAGTTTTCGAAATCAGTTTTCAACGTAAACGATTTTATTGTACGAAACCTTTTTTAAAGTTGACGTGATTTCACAGCTACACTAATTCACAGCCCCCCTCTTAGTGTCGACTCTTGATCTTAACAATTTGTATCAGTGCCTTGTGATTTCTCAGTTGGTTTAACACCTAAGAGAAATTGCTCTTTTTGGTTTTCAAGAGGGTCACTTTCTCATTCGTCCTTCCTTTTTCAATGGGATGGACTACACTTATTGGAAAACTCGAATGAGAGTTTTCTTGCTTTCTTTGGATTTGAACTTATGGAACATTGTCGAATCCGGTTTGAAAAGGTCTTCTCTTCCAATGAAAGATTGGAATGATTTAGAGAAGAAAACATTTTCGTTAAATGCTAGAGCGATGAATGCTCTATTTTGCGCCTTAGATAAAAATAAATTTAATCGAGTTTCTTTGTGCAAAATGGCCTTCGATATTTGGCATATTCTCGAAATCACACACGAAGGCACGAATATAGTTAAAGATTCTAAGATTAACCTTTTGATACATGATTTTGAGATGTTTTGTATAGAACCAAGAGAGACCATTGGAGACATGTATACCCATTTTACGAATGTCATCAATAGTCTAAAAGCACTTGGTAAAAGCTTTTCGAATTTTGAACTCTTAACAAGATTTTGCGCTCACTTTCTAAAACTTGGGATTAAAAAATAATCACTATTCAAGAATAAAAAAATTTAAATACGTTTTTGATCGAAGAACTAATAGGGTCTTTGATGACCTATGAAATGATATGCAATGCACGTGAAGAACTCGAGAACCACCTTCCAAAGAACAAGAAGGATTTCAAACTTAGAACATTTGAAGACCACTCGAGCATAAGCTCAAGTGATTGTAAACTTAAACTCACTAAGAAATTTAAAAAGTTCATAAAACAAAAATTAAAGAACAAAAAGAATGCAACTACTTACTTTGAACGCAAGAAGAAGAACAAAAATTGGGATGAATCGCACTCCTCCGATGACGAGGAGAAAATCAAGAAAGACGAGGTGACAAACTATGCCTTAACGACTTTCGACGATGAGGTAATCGAAACCCCATTAATTTACTTCAAAATTACATGATGCTTGTCATGATACATTTTTTTTAATTTAGTTTAGAATTAATTTTTCTTGAAAATTGCATGTTTAAAAATGTAAATGTAAAAATTAAAATCATGCTTATCTTTCTAAGTAATTTTTGAAAATAATCATGAAAATTGTATGAAAATATAATAAAATATTAATCTAATGCTTGCACACCAAATATGATTAATTTTATGTATGTGCTTGAGAAGTAATAATGTATATCTTAGTGATTTTCATCTTGCCTTTCGATTTTAAAAATGATGCATGGCTTTTGTATGGAAACTAAGCAGGAAAAGTTAGATTCACCTAAAAAGAAAAATGCATGACTACAATGAACTTGATTGAAAATGCTTTAAGTTTAATGAAGTAATATAATGATGCATAATGATCATGCTTAATAAATTTCAAAATTACGCATGATGATTCTTGATATTTATGGATTATTGATTTTCATGGTAATAAAAGTGACTTTTTTTGTTATAAGCAAGATGAATGGTTTTTATGACGAAATTTATTTTTCGATCCTAAATGTTGATGCATGTTTTTATTTGGCATAAAAAAAAGGGCATACTTGAATGAAGTTAATCACATGAATTGAAACAACTAAAAAGAGAAAAGTATTTTTCTTGAAAATTCATTTTCTCTATCTTATTGACTTTGATGAATCTATTTGATCATCCTTTTATGAATATCTTGAAAATGATTTTGATTTAACGATTTGAATTTGAATGAGTTTGTATTCAAATCTAATCTTGATTTCTTGGATTTACTACTTGAGATTTTTTTTTAATCAAAATCTATTTCTTGTAGACCTACAATTTTTACTATTTATAAAAAGAAGAGATTTGATAAAATGAATCATGTCTTTTGTAATTCAAGAGGTCTTATCTTTCATGACATGATGTCTTTATATTTATGGCTTGTATGCCTTAAAATGATTGAAATATTTTATACTATTTTATTCTTCCCTTATTCTTTCTTATTTACAATGATAAAAGAGGGAAAATTTATAATCATGCATGGTAGGAGGCAATTTGACAAATTAATACCATCATGATTTGAAACATTTATGATTTAGAATGATGCATACAATACTTATGCTTTTTATTGTGATGATATATGTGATGCATATGATATGTATCATGAATGCTTTAAATGATAAATGTGATGAAATAAAATTATACATGAAATACTCATTATATTGTTTTGATGCTCTAAAATGATATAAAATTTGCTAGTTTATGAGTATCATGTATGATAATTGATTTATTATTAAAATGATTAAATTTTTTAATATCTTAGTATCATGTATGTTTTAAATTGAAAATATAATGATGCACGAATAAGATTGATACTTACTTTTGTTATGATTTAGAAATTAATGTAAAGGGATAAAGAGATACAAAATTGTATTCTTCCCTTCTTTTTGACAATGACAAAGGGGGAGATAAAAGATGCTAGCTCGCACAATTCAAGAAGAAAGCAAAAATTACAATTCTCAAAAGAGAAGAAAGAACTTGCTTCTTGAACATCTCAAATTGTTAGCTTCCATGTTGTAAAATGATGTAACATTTTGTTAGCTTGCATTTTTGCAAAGGAAGCAAAAATAATCGCACTTCTCAAAAGAGAAGAAATTGCTAGCTTGAAATCTCAAGAAGATGCAAAAATATGCTATCTTGCACACCGCAAAGAAAAGCAAATATGCCAACTTGCATATCTTTAAATTTGCTAGCTTGTATATTATAAAACTTGCATATCTAAAACTTGATAGCTTGAATGTTCTAAGAAATGTTGTAACACTTTCTAAATTTTCTAGCTTACAAATTGCATGATGATAAAATTTGATATTATGTTTTTCATGCAATGATTTGAATCTATAACTCTAAACACATGAGAACTGAACTTCTTTTTGTTGATGACAAAGGGGGAGAAGTATGTTGATGATATGCATGATTTGATCATGACATGTTTGAATTTTTGAATCCAAGATTTTCTATCAATAAGGCATATTGATAGGGCGAGTTTGTTTAAACTCCAGGAGTTAAGGTTAACTCCATCATCGATTGGTTGTCACCGTAAAAAAGGGGGAGATTGTTGAATCTCATATTTTGATGATGAAACTAATCGATAAGTGTTTATATTTTAATCTGTGTTTTGAGTGACGCAGGATGCTTCGATCAGGATGAGACAATTAAAGTAGGAAGAAACATATTGTGTCGGGGGAAAATATGTCAGAAGATTGGAAGTCGAGTCGGAGGAATGGTCGACGTATCGACAGAAGGCTTCGGGCCATGGATTCGGTCATCGGGCCAAGAAGAGCGGATATTGCGCCAAGGATATTGGAGTTGCAGAGTCAACTGGCCGATTAATGACATGCTAGACAACTTGATTAATGCTTAGTATTAATTGTCTAGATCGAAGTATGTTTTACATATGCAGGATTAACTACGATAGCAAGACATGAAGCAAAATGAAGTCCTGGAGTCAAGATCGAGATCACGTTGGGAGTTCGAGAGTTCGTCGGAAGTCCAAATGTTCGTCGGAAGTTCTGACGAAACCAGCCGAGAAGTCTCAGAGCTTGCCAGAGAAGCTCATCAGAACTCGCCAAGAAGATCATTATGAAGTCCAGGAGCTTGCCGGGAGTTCGTCGGAACATTGCCGAGAGATCCTCGGAAGTTGACTGGAAGATCGCCAGAAGCTTGCCGAAAGAATAGACATAGGGACTTGTTTAGCTTAGCAAATGTCTTAGGATTTCTTAGTTAACACATAATTGGGCTTAGATTTGGGCCAACCCAATTAGGGGCTAGCTAGGCCTATATAAGAACTGTGTTGGGCCCAATAAGAGGCCCAAACAGTGCCCCAAGAAGTCTCACCGTCATGGCACAATCTTCGAGACTGTGTCAGGCGGTGGTATCGCCCAGCACTGGCCCCCAAGCGGTGGTACCGCCAGACCTAGGCGGTGGTACTGCCCAGTACAGTGTTAGTGTCGACTGACACTGGGCGGTGGTACCACCCAGCGCAGGTGGTAGTACCGTCTGTGCCCGGGAAACCCAGGATTGAAAAGTTTTAGGCTCCAAGTTGGATCAACTTGAAGCCTATAAATACCCCTCTCATCCCTTGTTAAAACACACAAGCATAGAGAGTTTAAAAAGAAAGAAACGCTGCTTAAATCTTGTGTGATCTCCTCTCCCTCTTCTAAGTGTTAGACTAGTTTGAGAGAGGAGTAAGTGAGTGCTTGTAAGGGTTGTCTCCTAAACCCGATAAAAGGAGAAGAGGTATGTATAAGGTGATTGGCCTTCGCCTATTGAAGGAATGCCTCTAATGGACGCCGGTGATCTCGTCGGAGGAGTTCGCCGAAAGTAGATGTAGGTCACGTTGACCGAACCACTCTAAAACTGTTGTGTTCTCTAGTTTGCATTTTATTCTTGCTATTTACATACTGCAAACATCTTTAATAGCTTACTGCCTTCAATACGTTTATGTACGCTTTCAAATTAAGTTTCTGAAATCAGTTTTCAACGTAAACGGTTTTATCATACGAAACCTTTTTTAAAGTTGACATGATTTAACCGCTATACTAATTCACCCCCTCTCTTAGTGCCGACTCTTGATCCTAACATGGACAAAGTGGCTTCCTTGGGCTGAGTGGTGGTATAATACAACTTATCATTAATCCATAAAATGTATTCCCTATGAGGCTATATATGGCCGACCTCCCCTTGTGATACCAAAAAATATGTTGGGCACCTCTAAAGTAGAACAAGTAGAAAAGGAACTATAGGACAGAGACAAAATGCTGAAGTTACTAAAAGATAATCTCACTACAGCCCAAGCAAAGATGAAACAACAATATGATCAACACAAAGGCGAAAGAGAATTTTCAAGAGGAGATTGGATCTTCCTACGGCTCCAGCCATGCAAGCAAATATCAATCCAGACCAAAGCATCTATGAAGCTTTCACCTCAGTTCTATGTGTTGGGAAAATCTTTGGGGGCGACATTAGATGCGCAGCGGAAGAATAAGAAAACAAAATCCCTGATTCCCAAAGAGATGTTCGTCGTCGTGCGAAGATTGGTGCGCAAAATCTGCGAAACTGAAAAACTACGTATAGAATAGATTGTGTTACCTAGGGAGATCGTATATCCCTGTTTCCTTGCAGATCCTTAGGAGAGGGTGAAGGAGGTCAAGCGTCCTCCTCTATAGTGGTGATCCACACAACAGGGCTGCAATGACGCTCCTCAAAATTCTAGGCCTGCTCTGAGGTGGAGAAGGGAAGGAGAATAGGAGAGGCAAGTAAAGGCTCTAGCCTACGAGGCTCTGAATCCCTCCTATTTATAGAGGTCCCTTGTGAACCCTAATGGATCCTCCCCTAGTGGGTATTGGATCTGCATCCAATAACCCAAGCCTTTTAGATTAGTGGATCTCTATCCAATAATCTCTCATGGGCTCTTATTGGATCTCATCCATGGGATCCAATCATTCAGGGGCTTATTGGATATCCAATAAGACAAGGGCTCCATCGGATATCTCATATCCGAACCTCTACTCATCACAATGCCTACCATATGTGTGTGACCCTCTAGGCCCAATATCGAGCTGGCCGTGAGTCATACCTGTCAGAACTCCTTCTAACTCAGTGAATTATTATCTCTGTAATAATTCACTTGACTCATCGACTACAGACGTACTAGGCCACTACGCCGTAGTCCCCAGATGGTACAGGGGAATCCAATCCATTGGACCTGTCTGTCCTTAGTTATCGTGCTCCTATAGTCCCTCATCCATCTAATATCCTAGAGACCGTATATCGAGCATGGTGCTGTCAGACTCATACGGTTTATACTCGAGTCTCGCTCTAATCGGATTATCCCAGAGAACTCTTTCTCTCTCAACCCAAATGACCCTGGCCAATGATTTGTCTGAGCAAGAACACATGAGATATTCCTCTCATGACGCCAAGAGTGGATGATCCTCTATCGACACTCAATAACCCTCGTAAGGTCGACTACCACTCCCAATGACCAGTTGTACTAGATCTGGGACAACCAAACCTATAAGTCTGTCAGAGGGTGGAGCACTCATACAGGACATCCTTGTTGTCTCAAGTCTAAGGACTAGATATACCACTAGGACTACGGAATTGTTGTCTAACAATAAGGCATCATCAACCATCCAGCATTCCGTAAGCGAATCAATCAGTGAACTCATTCTCCAATGAGCACCTGTGCTGTATCCCTAGTATCCCTACACGAGCAGCTATGAGACCAACTGCATCTATCATATGGACGGGTATACAGCACACCAGTCTGTCCGGTTATCACGATGTCCCTCTCGAGTAACCTATGACCGAGATTATTTAGGATATGTGTTTAAAGGTGAATCGATCTCATTTTCATGATCTCATCACGATCCGATTCCCATTATACAAATCCAAGGACATCACAATATATATATACATATATGCAATAGTTATAAAGTGATATATGCCAAAATATAATAAGCAAAAAGATTCTGTATCAAATCACATGTGCCATCACTCACGTGATTGGCTTACTGGGCACCTATAACTAGCACTATGGACCCTACCAAATTTTGGAGCCCATCAGAGTAGTAGCATGCAGGCTGGACTTAACCGCTAGCTCCCGAATCCATCCAGTCTTCCATGTGTCATATTTAAAGCTCAAGTTGGGACAAAATGAGATAGCCTAAAGCCATCTACCAAATATGACTATCCAAGGAGAACTCCATACCCAATCGAGTGCCATTATTGATCGACGGATCGTGACTGGACGACGACGACCCACTAAGTGCTAATATAGTGGGCGAACCTGCCAGCAGAAGATGCCACTTGGGAGAGCTATGACAACTTGAAGATCAAATTCTCAGAATTCATGGATCGGTAGCCTCGAGGACAAGACTGATTTGAATAGGACGGGTCTATTAGGACTCTAACTAGGAGAGTCCTAATTGTATTTTATTGAAAGGGGCATTATGTAAAACCTATATAGCCGACCTCTATTAAAGAGGTGAAGAGGCCGACTAGGGTTAGGGTTAGTTGGGAGGTTGCTTATTAGAGTAGGAGTCTTATTAGGAGTTGGTTAGAAGTAGGAGTCTTGATAGGAGTCCTATTAGGAGTTAGGGTTTAGAAGTCATATAAATAGTCATGTATTCACCCTTTTTTGACAAGCAACAGATAAATCTTTTTAGCAGCATTTGAGCAACAACTTAAAGGAATGAACCCCTATAGAGTTCCAAGAAGGCCGATCCCCTAAAGAGATCAACCCCAAGCTTAGAATCCACTAGGGTTCTAACAGTAGCGTCAACTGGCGACCGACCAACCCGCAAGGGTGGTGCCCACGGGCATAGTGCCCTTGGGCTAGCTGCCTTGCGCGTATGGCGGTAGCCGCCCACGTATAAGGTGGCCATCGCCCGCGTGTGAGGCAACACCACAAAGCCCACCACCTACATGTGAGGCGGTTGCGCAAGGTGGCCACCGCCCGTGCACGAGGCGGCACAAAGGTCACCGCTTGCCACGTGGTGGTAGCCACAAAGGTTATGACTGCTGACCTTGGCATCAACAACAAGGAGGTGACAACCGCAACTCCTTATGGCCGTTGCATGCACAGAGAGGGGCAATAAGGGTTTTTTGGGCAAAGGATAATTTTGCCCCTAAGAATTTAAGAAATTCTAATTTTTGTCCTTTTTACCAAATTATCAAAATGCCCCTCAGAATTAAAAAAATTTCTCCATGTCCCTAGCTTAAAAATATTAGTTAATTAAAAATTTTTAATTAACTATTATTATTTATCTACTAATCCTATATAATGGTACATACATGTGATATATGATGTGGGAAGATGATCATGGACCGTGTGATGTGTGTATGTGATTATTAATTATTGGGGCTTGCGAGCCTCTATTTTTCATTAATTGTTGGGATTACATGCTTATAATTATATTGTAATTACACGAGAGGCACAGTGGAAGCCTGGAGGTGACAACAGGACCCTTGAGGTTGATTCATACCTATTGGCTCTGGTCTGACTATATTAGATTATCGTGCATGGAGATGAGCTAATGAACACATAGATCCTAATGTAAGTGATCAGACCCACTGGCTTGGAACTGACTATATTAGATTATGGTCCATGATCATCTGGTGTGTTTGTATATGTGATTGCTATACACCTACTATATAAGTATATATATTTACATGCGATATAAATATATATATTAAAATGTATGTGTGTGACATGTCATATTACGAGACCAAATCTAAATCCCCTCCTATGATAATATTAAGTTGGTAAACGTGAGGCAATAAGATTGACCTATGTGGCCTTCCATCGTTATAGGTCGGAACCGATTCCCGACGTAATGTGAGTTGGTCGAGTCCCTCGAGACTCACCTATATCGTGATTCGCTATCTTGCCTGCGACATAGAGGTGTAACCGGTGATCTGAGGACATGGTATGCTTGGTCAAGTCCCTCGAGGGCATATCATCAATTAGACTCATCTTATAATGATGGTGATGACTTAATTGGACATCATGGTTGGTCGAGTCCTTCGAAACCATGATGGTTAGGAGGCTAAATAGGACGAGAATAATAAGGTATTGTGATTGGCAAGAGTTGCCTATCTTTTTAGGCTTAGTGTGATTGACCGAATCCCTCGAGGTTGTCTAAGATGTCGATTGGATCCTGATCCCCACTAGCAGTCTACCGAACACTTTCATTTCACGTGCTGAGGGTGTTACGTGACTCGCTAGAAAAATAGTGGGAGCACGTCAAGATAGAAGTCCATATCTTGATTATTTAATTTTTATAAAATCTATATGTTATTTATTTATATCTCCTGTTTGTTAGAAACATGTTGCCATTAGACCCTGTACGTGACATTTGATGTCAACTGCCTCACCGGTCCAAATTATATGGATTGACTCTGTAACCTGAGAATAGTTCTTATAGAGAAAAAAATCGCATATGTCATGTATACAGTCATACCAGAGCCTGAGGTAGAAGCCCCTCAAGAAGAGTTTACCCAATATAACAAGTATATAGATGATTCCACTCTCGCTCAGTGTTACATGTTGGCCTCTATGACTCTTGAGTTCAAGAGACAACATAAAAACATAGATGCCAGATCCATACTCTTGCATCTCCATAAATTATTTGAGGAGTAGGGAAGAACTTAACGATATGAGATATCCAAGAGAATCTTCCATGCCATGATGATTGAGGGAGCATCGATTCAGAACCATGTCCTAAAAATGATAGAGTAGATTGAGAAACTCATAGGTATATGAATAGTCCTAGATGATAACCTATGCGTTGATCTTATACTTTAGTCCCTACCAGATTCCTTTTCCTAGTTCATTATGAATTTTAATATGAACAAACTTGAGGTGACTCTCCTTGAGATCCTCAATATGTTGAGGGAGGCAGAGAGCACCATCAAGAAAGAGAAACTAGTTCTCTATGTTGGTGAGACCAAAAGGAAAAGGAAGGCTGGGAAGTCCCTTAAGAAGGGCAAGAGTAAAGGCAAGGGCAAACGGGATAAGACAAAGGTTGCCAAGATTGACATAGCGAAGGACAAAGGTCAATGCTTCTACTATAGCAAAAACGGGCATTGGAAAAGGAACTACAAGAAGTAGCTTATAGAAAAGGTGAAACAAAAGCTTGGAGAAGCTTCAGGTACATTCATGATCAGTCTCTAATTGTTAGATTTTTATGATAATGCAGGTGTATTGAATACCGGTAGTGCTTATCATATCTCCAATTTGTTATAGATTCTGGCAGGGTATAGAAGATTAGCGAGAGGCAAGATGAACCTCTAGATAGGCAATAGAGCAAGAGTTGCTACTGTTGTTGTCGGCGAGGTCATTTTGTATCTGCCTGGTGGAACTCTTGCTCTATTTTGTTTCCTATATTATCAAAAACGTTATTTTCATTTTATATTTAACATTGAATGGTTATAAAGTAGTTTTTGAGAACAATAGTTGTTCGATTATTAAGGATGATAAGATCATCACTAGAGAGACATTGCATAATGGTTTATTTATGCTAAACACTACTCCAGATGTCATGAATGTAAGCATGCCTAAGAAGAAGCAAGATGAGGTGAATGATGCATACTTGTGGCATTGTAGGCTAAGTCACATCCATGAAAAAAATATTCGAAAGTCACTAAAGGATAGATACCTAGATCCATTCGGCTCTAAGTCATATACAACTTGCGAGCCTTGCCTTCGTGGAAAACTGACCAACTCTCAATTTAGTGGAACTGGAGAGAGAGAGCCACTGAGTTACTAGAACTCATACATAGCGATATATATGGTCCTATGTTAACTCAGGCCATAGGTGGTTACTCCTGCTTCATTACTTTCACTAATGATTTATCTAGGTACGGACATGTGTACTTAATGAAGTACAAGTCCGAAGCTTTTGAGAAATTCATAGAATATAAGAATGAAGTAGAGAACCAAACTAGAAAGAGTATTAAGACTCTTCGATTAGAACGAAGAGGCAAGTACTTGAGTACGGAGTTCACCCAATTCCTTGAGGACCATGAGATTCTATCCAAATGGGCACCTCCTTATATACCACAACTTAATGGTGTATCAGAAAGGAGGCATCACACGCTATTAGATATGATGCAGTCTATGATGAGTTTTGCTGACCTGCCCATCTCATTTTGGGGATATGCCCTAGAGACTACAGCTTACCTTCTGAACAGAGTTCCATCTAAATTAATAGTGTCTACACCATATGAGATATGGAAAGAGAAGAAGTTTGATCTTAAGGTTGTTAAGATTTGGGGCTGCCCTGCCCACGTTAAAAGACAACCTCGATAAGTTAGAATTCAGGATAAAACAGTGCAAGTTCGTGGGATATCCCAAGGAAACTTGTGGGTATTATTCCTATCACCCCGAGGACCAAAAGGTCTTTGTTGCTAAAATATCATTTTTGACAAAGACAGTGGGAGCATGATAGAATTGAGCGAGGTTAGAGAACCTAGCTCAGGCACCATTCCAGAGACCGAGCCTGTTCAGGTACTTGACACTCAAGTTCCAACTTTGCGTAGGTCTGGTAGAGTGTCATATCCTCTTGAGAAATATGTAGGATATATCAATAGAGAGGATACTCAGGATGCTAATCCTCAAACCTACAAGGAAGCTATTATGAGCATAGATTCGGGAGGTGGCAAGAAACCATGAATTCTGAGATAAAATTCATGTACTCCAACAAGGTTTGGAACCTTGTTGATGCACCTGAGGGTATCATACCCATCGGTTGCAAATGGATCTTCAAGAAAAAGATCGGAGTAGATGAAAAGGTTGAGACCTATAAGGCAAGGATAGTGGCTAAGGGGTATCATTAAAGACAATGTATTGACTATGACGAAATCTTCACACCTGTAGCTATACTGAAATCCATCAGAATTTTATTGGCTATTGTAGCACATTATGATTATGAGATCTGGTAGATGGACGTAAAAACCATGTTCCTTAATGGCAACCTCGAGGAGGAGGTATATATGATACAACCTAAGGGGTTCGTATCCAAGTAGAGTCAATATAAGGTGTGCAGATTGCTAAAGTCCATTTATGGACTAAAGCAGACTTCCCAAAGTTGGAATATAAGATTTGATGAGACAATCAGATTTTATGACTTCATTACAAATGACAATAAGCCTTATGCGTACATGAAGGTAAGTGAGAGCGCCATCACCTTCTTGATATTATATGTGGATGACATCCTAATCATTGAGAATGATATAGGAATACTCTCAATGGTAAAGGCTTAGCTATCTAGACACTTCTCCATGAAGGACTTAGAGGAAGCATCCTATAATTTGAGAATTCAGATCTATAGAGATAGATTCAAGAGGATACTTGGCTTGTCCCAGTTTAGGTATATAGACACCATTGTTAAAAGGTTTGGTATGAAAAATTTCAAAAAAGGTCTCATACCGATGAGACATGAAATTTCACTTTCTTAGAGTATGTCTACCAAAACTCTTGAAGAAAGAGCAAACATAGACAGGATACCCTATACCTCTACGATAGAGTATATCATGTATGCTATGCTATGTACTAGGTATAATATATCGTATGCTCTGAGTGTCACATGCAGGTATCAAGCGGATCCAGGCTTAGAGCATTGGAAAGCAGTAAAGTGTATCCTTAAGTACTTAAGAAGGACTAAGGATCTTTTACTGGTATACGAAGGAGGTAGCCTCCAGGTTGAGGCTATACAGACTCAAGTTTCCAATCCAATGTCAATGATTGCAAGTCGAATTCAGGGTATATGTTCATCCTGAATAGGGCAGCAATGAATTGGAAGAGTTCTAAGCAAGATACTACTGCTGACTCGACCACAGAGGTGGAATACATTGCTGTGGCAAAAGAAGCAAAAGAGGAGGTCTGAATGAAGAAGTTCATCACCGATCTAGGAGTCATATCTGTTGGGAAATCTGAGGGGCGACATCACATGCATAGTGGAAGAATATTAAAAATAAAATCCCCAATATCCCAAAGATATGTTCGTCATCGTGCGAAAATTGGTATGCAAAATTCATGAAACTTAAAACCGCGTATATGAAAGATTATGTTACCTAGGGAGATCATATGTCCCTGAATCTCTGCAGATATCTAGGAGAGGGTAAAGGAGATTAAGCATCCTCCTCTCTAGTGGTGATCCACACAATAGGGCTGCAACGATGCTTTTCAATTCTCTAGGCCTACTATCTAAGGAGGAGAAGGGGAAGAGAATAAGAGAGGCAACCCAAAAAGGCTCTAACCTATAAACCATTGATTCCCTCCTATTTATAGATGTCCCCTATCAACTTAACCCCCGATCCTACCCTATTGGATATTGGATCTCCATCCAACTATCTAAGCCTCTTAAATTAATGGATCTCTATCCAATAATCTGTCATTGGCTCTTATTGGATCTCATCCATAGGATCCAATAATTCAAGGGCTTATTGGATATCCAATAAGATAGGGGCTCCAATGGATATCTCATATTCGAACCTCTATTCATTTTAATGCTTACCATATGCGTGTGACCTTCTAGGCGCAAAATCGAGCAAGTCGTGAGTTATACCTATCAGAACTCCTTTTAGCTTAGTGAATTATTATCTCTATAATAATTCACTCGACTCAACGATTGCGAACATACTAGGCCACTACACCACAATCCCCAAACGATATAGGGGAATCTAATCCATTGGACCTGTCTATCCTCAATTACCGTGTACCTATAGTCCCTCATCTATCTAATATCCCAGAGACCATATACTGGACATGGTGTTGTTAGACTCATATGGTTTCTACTCGAGTCTCGCTCTAATCGGATGACCCTGACTAGAGATTTGTCTGAGCAAGAACACATGGGATATTCCTCTCATGACACCAAAATTGGATGATCCTCTACCGACACTCAATTATCCCTATAAGATTAGCTACCACTCCCGATGACCGGTTGTGCTAGATCTGGAACCTCCAGACCTATAAGTCCAGTATGAAAAAATGAAGTACTCATACAGGACATCCTTGGTGTATCAAGTCTAAGGACCAGTTACACCATTGGGACTACAAAATTACTGTCTAACAATAATACATCATCAACCATCCAATATTCCATAAGCGGATTAATTAGTGAACTCATTCTCCAACGAGCACTTGTACTATATCCCTAGTATCCCCATACGAGCAACTATGAGACTAGCTGCATCCATCATATGGAAGAGTATACAACACACCAGTCTGTCCGGTTATCTCAATGTCCTTCTCGAGTAACCTATGACCCGGATTATTTAGGGTTTGTGTTTAAAGGTGAATCGATCTCATTATTGTGATATCATCACGATCCAATTCTCATTGCACAAATCCAAGGACATCACAATATATATATATATATATATATATATATATATATATATATATATATATATATATATATATATATATATATATGTATGTATGTATGTATATATATATATATATATATATATATATATATATATATATATATATATATGTATGTATGTATATATATATAATAATTAATATAAAGTGATAAAATGTCAAAATATAATAACAAGCAAAAAGACTATATGTCAAGTCACACGTGCCATCACTCACGTGATTGGCATGCAGGGCACCTATGACTAGCAATATTGAGTAACGCAAAATTGATAATCATATATTACGATAATAATGGGGTGATCCCTCAAGCAAAGGAACCCAGGTCTCATTAGAAGTGTTTTGAGGAGGTTCTACCTGATAAGAAAGATCGTAACCCATGGAGATGTAGCAGTAGAAAGAGTTCCATCCGAAGATAATATTGCAGATCCATTAACAAAGCCATTGACTCATATTATATTTGAGCGTCACAGAGGTCTGATGGGGATTAAAAACGTAGATGATTGGCTTTAGGTCAAGTGGGAGTGTTAGAACCCTAGCAGATTCTAAGCTTGGGGTTGATTTCTTTAGGGGATCGGCCTCCTTGGAACTCTATAGGTGTTCCTTCCTCCAAGTTGCTACTAAAAAGATTCATCTATTGCTTGTCCAAAGAGGATGAATACATGACTATTTATAGGGCTTCTAAACTCCAACTCCTAATAGGACTCCTACTCAAGACTCCTATTTCTAACCAACTCCTAATAAGACTCCTACTCTAAGAAGCAACCTCCCAACTAACCCTAACCCTAGCCGGCCTCTTCTTTAATAGGGGTCGGCTAGGTATGTTTTACATGAATGTCCCTTTCAATAAAATTAAATAAGGACTCTCCTAGCTATAGTCCTAACAGACCCGCCTTCTTCAAATCAACCTTGTCCTCGAGGTTGACGATCTATGAATTCTGAGAATTTGATCTTCAAGTCGTCATAGTTCTCTCAAGTGGCATCTTCTGCTGGTAGGTTCGCCCACTGTATTAGCACTTCAGTAGTGGGTTGTCGTTGTCGAGTCATGATCTGTCGATCAATAATGGCACTCAGCTAGGTTTGGAGTTCTCCTTGGGTAGTCATATTTGGTAGATGGCCTTGGGCTATCTTGTTTTGTCCCAGCTTAAGCTTTAAACACGACACATGGAAGATTGGATGGATTCAGGAGCTAGCGAGTAAGTCCAATATGTATGCTACTGCTCCGATGTGCTCCAAAATTTGGTAGGGCCCATAGAACCAAGGTGAAAGCTTCATAGATGCTCTAGTCTGAATTGATATTTCTTTGTATGGCTGAAGCCGTAGGAAGACCCAATCTCCTACTAAAATTCTCTTTCGCCTTTGTGTTGATCATATTGTTGTTTCATCCTTACTTGGGTTACAGTGAGATTATCTTTTAGTAACTTTAGTATTTTGTCTCTGTCCTGTAGTTTCCTGTCTACTTGTTCTACTTTAAAGGTGCCCAACACATATTTTGGAATCACAAGGGGAGGTCGGCCATACATAGCCTCATAGGGAGTATATTTTGTGGATGAATGATAAGTTGTATTATACCACCACTCAGCTTAGGGAAGCCACTTTGTCCACTCTTTTGGTCGATCACTGGTGAAATATCTGAGGTATGTCTCCAAGCACCTGTTCACCACTTTAGTCTGGCCGTCAGTTTGTGGGTAATATGTTGTACTCATTTTCAATTTAGTGCCCTACATCTAGAATAACTCTATCCAAAATCTAGTTGTAAAAATGCTATCACGATCACTTACAATAGATCTTAGCATTCCATGCAATTTTATAATATTCTCCATAAAGATTCGAGTAATACTAGAAGTAGTGTAGGGATTACGAACAACATATAAGTGAGCATACTTTGTAAGACGATCAACCACGACAATAATTGTACTTTTTCCTTGTGATGAGGGAAGCTCTTTGATGAAGTCCATTGATATATCAGTCCATATTAAGTTTGGGATGGGTAGAGGTTGCAGCTTTCCGGGGTTTGCCACTGTCTCACCTTTATGTCGTTGACGTACATCACATTGTGCCACAAATTTAGCAATAATATTTTTCATCCTTACCCAATAAAAATTTTACTTAATTCTCTTATAGGTTCTAAGGAATCGGGAGTGCCCAGCTACAGGTGTGGAATCATCTCTTGAAGAATGGTCTTTATGCAAGTAGAATTTAGCACAAGCACAATGCGTCCCTTATAGCGTAATTCTTTTGAGTCCCAACTGTAATGAGCCACGAAGCTTAGTGCTTCCTCCAATTTTTTTATGATCTTACTAGTATAAGTGAGGGGGCGGCCATCTTGCATTAGTACAACACCAATTCCGACTCTAGAGGCATTGGCTTCAATAACAAAAGTCTTGGCGAAGTCGGGTAGCGCTAGTACGGGCATTGTCAACATTACAGATTTAAGTACATCGAAGGTGGTGGTGGCTTTGTCCGACCATTGAAAAGTATCTTTTTTCAGTAAGGAAGTAAGGGGTGCACTGATCTTTCCATAGGTTTTCACGAACTTACGGTAGTAGCCTGTTAAACCGAGAAAGCTGCATAGCGATTTTATGTTCCTCGGGGTCGGCTAGTTCTGCATTGCTTTACTTTTAGAGGGGTCCACTGCCACCCTATGATATAATATGCCCAAGATATTCTACCTTTTATTGACGAAAGCTGCACTATGATTTTTTGATAAAAAGAACATATTCTTGTAAAATCGTCAAAACAATTCGTAAGTGTTGAAAATGACTTTCAAGAGAAGGACTGTAAATAAGGATATCGTCGAAGAAAACCAACACAAACCTACGAAGATAATTTCTGAAAATATCATTCATAAGATTTTGGAAGGTGGAGGGAGCATTGGTGAGACCAAAGGGCATACCAAAAATTCGTAGTGGCTGTTGTGTATTCGAAAGGCGGTTTTCGGTATGTCTTCTTTGCACACTCGTATTTGATGATAATCGGATCGAAAGTCTAGCTTTGTAAAGACTTATGCTCCCTTTAATTCATCAAGCAATTTATCTACTACTGGAATAGGGTATTTGTCCTTAATGATTATGCTGTTTAGAGCTCGGTAATCAATGAACATTTGCTATGTTCCATCCTTCTTTTGTACGAGGAGCACCGGTGAAGAGTAGGGGTTGCAACTTGGCCGAATAACTCATGTTTTGAGCATCTCTTTTATAATCCTTTCTATTTTATCCTTTCAAAGATGTGGATACTAATATGACCGAGTATTTACTGGAGGTTTGCCCGTAAGAATTGGTATACATTGATCATGCCGATGGGTAGGAGGTAGGTTACGCGGTTTGTCAAATATATCTGAAAATTCAGCAAGCAAAGGAAGTAGGTTTGAATCTTCAAATTCTATTGGCTCTCCCTTAGTTTGATGCTCAAGTTGTACTAAAAAGACGCTGCATGCTCGGTGCAAAACCTTATCCATTCGTTGTGAACAAATCATCATTTCGTCGCCCCCTCGTTTCCTGTGTAGTATCACCTGTTTCCCCTTATTGTAAAATTTTATAATTAGTTTCATAAAATTTTAGGAAACATCACCTAATATCATCAGCCATTCGATACTAAGCACACCTTATAATCATCAAGAGGGAGGAGGAAGAAATATGCAATTATCTCTTGATCCTGCAGCAACAGTTTCACCCACGGGCACCTATGATCACACTTCAAAATTCGTCCGTCGGTGACCTTAATGTCAAAACTGCTGTAATTCTCGATAGGTAAGGCTATTCAGATAGCAACCTTTCTATTCATAAAATTATTAGTGCTCCCGGTGTCAATAAGAATGGTGATAGGTTGTTGCTTCAGAAGTCCTCCCACTTTTATCGTTTGCGGGTTTGCGTAGCCGGCAAGGGCATGCATCGTAATATCGATCGATTGTTGTTCTTCATTCGTGACCTCTTCCTCATGCTCCTAGACCTCCTCCTCCATATCTTCAAGAGGTTCAATTAGTAGGAGGCGGCCCCTTTTGCAATGATGATCGTGGTTCCACGGCTCGTCGCAATACCAACAAAGACCCTTTGCTGATTGGTCACGTTTTTATTCTCTTGTCAAGTTTTTTGGCAGCAAAGGACGGCTAGGAGTAGAAGGAGGTTTATATGCCATGGGTCTAGGAGAGGTTCTCATCCTCTAAGTATTTATTCTTCTTGTATTTGGGCGAAAGAAATCGTAGTTATCACGGTATGGGACTGTCGTGCCTTATCCTCCCCTTTTATCTCTAGCTTGAGTCATTCGATAAATGTTCCTAACAATTGATAGTCAATCCAATCACAAGCAAGGTAGGATAGCTTCTTAAACTTGGTTTGGTACTCTTGAATCGTAGAGATTTGTCAAATCTTTGCGAGTTGGCCATCGATAATTTCATACTTCGTAAGTCCGAAATGATTCAGCAGTGTGTTCTTAAATTGATTCCACGTTAGAGCTCCATGATTGTATTCCAGCCAATATACTATTGAATAGCATCTTCTTCAAGGTGGATGATAGTAATTTCTACCATAGCATCATCCAATGTTCGGTAGTAGCGAAAGTAACTTTCGGTGTGCGAAATCCACCCCACCAAGTCTACTTCTTCCCATCACAGGAAGTCCACCCTCATGCATGGCTGAAGCATGTCCGAGAGCTATCCCTCCTTCTCTAGAGGCCTTTCTAAACTCTCTCCTTGCTAAAATTTGATTGGACTCGACGGTTGTCCAATTTTGAATTCTGTAAACAAAGCACACAATTTGTCCTCCAAGCGTGATTCAATCCAAGATTCCCATGCTTCAAATTTGGCATCAATTGGATCTTGAGAAGCCATAGCATATGCATGTAGATCAGAGATGTCCCTGTCTTTTTTTTGTTGATAGGTTAATGGCATGGGGTGGTGGAAGGTTCAGAAAAATTGAGGATCACAGAAAGGTACTACAGTAGATTTTTACATCTAAAGTATAGCAGTTTGGACGTAAAAGGTCAGTGGTTTATATTGAGAAGTTTTTAACGAAACTAAAGGAAAATCCATTGTTTGGAAGTGTCAAAGCTGTCATAAAAATTTCATAGAGATTTGGATAGAAAAAATATAGTAGTAAGATCAAACAAACTGTGTTATGTGATTGGAATTCTGTAGTGCATTTAGCAGTTTAGACGTAAAAGATCAATGGTTTATATTGGGAATCTTTTGTTGAAATCAAAGGAAAATCTACTGTTAGAAAGCGTCAAAGCTATAATAAAAATTTTGTAGAGATTTGGACTGAAAAAATGTAGTATCAAGATCAAACAAACTATGTTATGTGGCTAGAATTCTGTAGTGCATCTAGCAATTTGGATGTAAAAGATCAGTGGTTTATATTAGGAATCTTTTGATGAAACCAAAGGGAAATCTGCTGTTAGGACATGTGCTATATGGTTTATATTGGGAATTTTTTGATGAAATCAAAGGGAAATCTATTGTTAGGACATGTCAAAGCCATCATAAAAATTTTGTAGAGATTTGGATAGAAAAAACACAATAGCAAGATCAAACAAACTGTGTTATGCGGTTAGAATTCTATAGTGCATCTAGTAGTTTGGACGTAAAAGATCAGTGGTTTATATTGGGAATCTTTTGATGAAACCAAAGGAAAATCTACTGTTAGAAAGCGTCAAAGCTATAATAAAAATTTTGTAGAGATTTGGACTGAAAAAATGTAGTATCAAGATCAAACAAACTATGTTATGTGGCTAGAATTCTACAGTGCATCTAGCAGTTTGGATGTAAAAGATCAGTGGTTTATATTAGGAATCTTTTGATGAAACCAAAGGAAATCTGCTGTTAGGACATGTGCTATGTGGTTTATATTGGGAATTTTTTGATGAAATCAAAGGGAAATCTACTATTAGGACATGTCAAAGTCATCATAAAAATTTTGTAGAGATTTGGATAGAAAAAACACAGTAGCAAGATCAAACAAACTGTGTTATGCGGTTAGAATTCTACAGTGCATCTAGTAATTTAGACGTAAAAGATTAGTGGTTTATATTGGGAATCTTTTGATGAAACCAAAGGAAGCATCAAAGCTGTCATAAAAATTTTGTAGAGATTTGGACTGAAAAAATACAGTATCAAGATCAAATAAACTGTGCTATACGGCTAGAATTTTGCAATGCATCTTTCGTCGTAGAGATAAAAACTTTACGATGAAAAGTATATGCAGCAATATAGGAACAATTTTTTTTGAGATTTTTGAACAAGGATAACTAAATTACAGTAGCAGTAAGGTAGGAAACCAGAACCTGTTGTAATTCATTGGGAGATCAAAGGATGATCTGCGATGGTGGAGATGATAGCGAAATTTGGCGATGATCTTTTAAGCAATTATGAAAATTACTTTGGGCAGCTGTGGAGGGATGATGGATGACTAGATTTTTGAATAAAAATAACTAAATTGCAGTAATAGTAGGGTAGAAAACCAAAACCTATTGTAATTTACGGGGAGATCAAAGGATGATCTGCAGTAGTAGAAATGACGATGAAATTTGACGACGATCTTTTAAGCAATTGTGGGAATTGCTTTGGGTGGCTATGGAGGGTTGATGGATGGCTATGGAAGGGCAGCAAGATGTTAAGAATGCTACTCTAATACCAAGTGTTAGAACCCTAATGGATTCTAAGCTTGGGGTTGATCTCTTTAAGGGATCAGCCTCCTTGGAACTCTATAAGGGTTCCTTCCTCCAAGTTATTGCTCAAAGGTTGCTAAAAAGATTCATCTATTGCTTATCAAAAGAGGATGAATACATAACTATTTATAGGACTTCTAAACCCCAACTCCTAATAGGACTCCTACTTAAGACTCATACTTCTAACCAACTCCTAATAAGACTCATACTCTAAGAAGCAACCTCCCAACTAACCCTAACCCTAGCCGACCTCTTCTTTAATAGGGATCAGCTAGGTAGGTTTTACATGAATGCCCTTTTCAATAAAATTCAATTAGGACTCTCCTAGCTAGAGTCATAATAGGGAGATTGTTAGTTATAGGTGCCCTACAAGTCAATCACGTGAGTGATGACACTTGTGACATGCTGCAATGATCTCTTTGCTTATTATTAGTGACATTTTATCATATATTATCCATATGTATATTGTGAGATCCTTGGATTTATACAACAAGAATCAGATCATGATGAGATCACGATAATGAGACTGATTCACCTTTAAACACAAATCTTAAATCATCACAGTCATAGGTTACTTGAGAAGGACATCAAGATAACCAGATAGACTAGTGCACTGTATACTCATCCATATGATAGAGGCGGTTTGTCTCATAGTTGCTTGTGTGGGGATAAAAGAGATATAGTGTAGGTGCTTATTAGAAAATAAGTTCATTGATTGATCTACTTACAGAATGCTGGATGGTTAATGATACCTGATGTCAGACAACGATTTTGTAGTCCCAGTTGTGTGTTTGGTCCTTATACTTGAGACACCAAAGATACCTTGTTTGAGTACTCCATTCTTTGACGCCAAACTTACAGGTTTAAAAGTTTCAAATCTAATACAACTAGTTCTCAAGAATGGTAACCAACTTTATAAAGGAAATTGTTTGTCAATAGAGGATCATCCACTCTTGGTATTGTGAGAGGAATATCCATTGTGTGCTCACTCAAACAAAATCCCTAGTCAAGGTCATTCAGATTGAGAGAGAAATTCTCTGGGAGAATACAATTAGAGCGAGTCTCGGACAAGATTCTATATGGGCCTGATATTACCATACCCAATATATGGTCTCTAGAATGTTAGATGAATGAGGGATTATAGACATATGGTAATTATGGACAGACAAGTCTGATGGATTAGATCCCTTGTACCGTTTGGAGACAATGGCGTAGTGGCCTAGTACATGTGATGTATGATGTGTGGACGGATAATCATGGACCGTGTGATGTGTGTACTTGTGATTATTATTATTGAGGTCTGCGAGCCTCCATTATATTTCTCGTTTATTGTCGGGCCTGCGTGCCTATGATTAAGTTGTAATCACATGAGGAGACGTAGCGGGAGCGTGGATGCGATAGCGGGACCCACGAGACGGACGATCGTGATGCATGAAGATGCATCAAGATGTCGACGGAACCGACGAGGACGAGATGGACGATCACAGGGCATGGAGATGCACCGTTGCACACATAGATCTTGATGTGAGTGATTAGGCCTACTGGCTCGGGCCTAATCACATTAGGTTGTGGTCCATGATCATCTGGTGCAATTGATTATACACATACTAGATAAGTAGATATATTTGCATGCGATGTAGATATATATTAAATATGTATATGTGTGACATGTCATATTAGGAGACCAAATCATAGAAACATCTCTCGATAATATTAAGTCGGTAAACGTGAGGCAATTAGATTGACCCACGTGGCCTTCCATCGTTATGAGTAGGAACCGATTCCCGATGTAGGTTGAGTTGGTCGAATCCCTCGAGACTCACCTATATCGCGATTCACTATCTTGCTTACGACATAGAGATGTCACTAGTGACCTGAGGGCATGGTATACTTGGTCGAGTCCCTCGAGGGTATATCATCAAATCAGACTCATCTTGTAACGAAGGTGTTGACTTAACCGAGCATCATGGTTGGTCAAGTCCCTCGAGGCCATGGTGATTCGGAGGCCGAACAGGACGGGAATCACAAGGAGTTATGATTGGTAAGAGTTGCCTACCTTTTAGGCTTAGTGTGATTGGTCGAGTCCCTCGAGGTTACACTAAGACGCTGATTGGATCCTGATCCCCATTAGAAGTCTGTCGGAGACTTCCGTTTCACGTGCTGAGGGTGTCGCGTGACTCGTTAGTAAAATAGTGGGAGCATATTAAGATAGAAGTCCATATCTTGATAGTTTATTTCTTGCAAAATCTGCATGTTATTCATTTCTGCTGCATCTTTATTTTCAGAAAATGTCGCTTTTAAATCCCTTACGTGGCATACTTGATGTCAACCGCCTCACTGGTCCAAATTATACGGATTGGCTCCGTAACTTGAGAATTGTTCTCACAGCGGAGAAAATTGTGTATGTCCTTGATATAGTGATGCCTACGCCCGAAGAAGGGGCAAGCGAGGATGAGATCGCTTGCTACGTGAAGTACATTGATGACTCCACTTTTGCTCAGTGCTATATGTTGGGCTCTATGACTCCTGAGTTACAGAGACAACATGAAAAGATGGATGCCAGATCCATTCTCCTACATGTCCGCAAATTGTTTGAGGAACAGGGAAGGACTTAGCGATATAAGATATCTAAGAGCCTCTTCCGCGCTAGGATGACTGAGGGGACACCGGTACAGAACCATGTCCTAAAGATGATTGAGTGGATAGAGAAACTCACAGGTCTAGGAATGGTCCTAGAGGATAACTTGTGTGTGGACATTGTGCTTCAGTCCCTACCAGATTCCTTTTCACAGTTCATAATGAATTTTAATATGAACAAGCTTGAGGTGACTCTCCCAGAGCTCCTCAATATGTTGAGGGAGGCAGAGAGTACTATTAAGAAAGAGAAGCCAGTTCTCTACACTGGTGAGACCAGAAAGAAAAGGAAAGCAGAAAGGTCCCTTAAGAAGGGAAAGGGCAAGGGCAGACAAGGTAAAGCAAAGGTTGCTAAGAAAGACCCAGTAAAGGACAAAGGCCAATGCTTCCATTGTGGTAAAGATGGGCACTGGAAGAGGAACTGAAAAGAGTACCTTGCAGAAAGGGCGAAACAAGAAGCTTGGTGAAGCTTCAGGTACATTCATGATCAATCTCCAATTGTTAGATTTTTGTGATAGTGCATTGGTATTGGATACCAGTATTGCTTATCACATCTATAATTTATTATAAATTCTAACAAAGCCGAGGGGAGATTGATGAGAGGAATATTGCATAAAGGTTTGTTTATGCAAGACACTACTCCACATATCATGAATGTAAGTGTCCAAGAGGAAACGAGATGAGATGCACAGTGCATACCTATGGCATTGTAGGCTAGGTCATATCCATAAGGGAATGATTCAAAAGTTGCTAAATGATGGCACGTGTGACTTGATACAGAATCTTTTTGCTTATTATATTTTTGGCGTATATCACTTTATGACTATTGCATAAATGCATATGTATTGTGATGTCCTTGGATTTGTGCAATGGGAATCGGATCGTGATGAGATCACGATAATGAGATCGATACACCTTTAAACACATATCCTAAATAATCCCGGTCATAGGTTACTCGAGAGGGACATCGTGATAACCGGATAGACTGGTGTGCTGTATACCCGTCCATATGATGGATGCAGCTGGTCTCATAGCTGCTCGTGTAGGGACACTAGGGATACAGTACAGGTGCTCATTGTAGAATGAGTTCACTGATTGATCCGCTTACGGAATGCTGGATGGTTGATGATGCCTTATTGTCAGACAACGATTCCGTAGTCCTAGTGGTGTATCTGGTTCTTAGACTTGAGACACCAAGGATGTCCTGTATGAGTGCTCCACTCTTTGATACCGGACTTATAGGTTTGGCTGTTCCCAGATCTAGTACAGCTGGTCATTAGGAGTGGTAGTCGACCTTACGAGGGCTATTGAGTGTCGATAGAGGATCATCCACTCTCGGTATCATGAGAGGAATATCCCATGTGTTCTTGCTCAGACAAATCCCTGGCCAGGGTCATTCGGGTTGAGAGAGAAAGAGTTCTCCGGGAGAATCCGATTAGAGCGAGACTCGAGTAGAAACCGTATGGGTCTGACAGCACCATGCTCGATATACGGTCTCTGGGATATTAGATGGATGAGGGACTATAGGTACATGGTAACTGAGGACAGACAGGTCCAATGGATTGGATTCCCCTGTATCGTCTGGGGACTACGGCGTAGTGGCCTAGTACTTCCGTAGTCGATGAGTCGAGTGAATTATTACAGAGATAATAATTCACTTAGTTAGAAGGAGTTCTGACAGGTATGACTCACGGCCAGCTCGATATTGGGCCTAGAGGGTCACACACATATGGTAGGCATTGCGATGAGTAGAGGTTCGGATATGAGATATCCGACGGAGCCCTTGTCTTATTGGATGCAGATCCAATACCCACTAGGGAAAGGACCCATTAGGGTTTTGACACGGGATCTCTATAAATAGGAGGGATTCACAACCTCATAGGCTAGAGTCTTTGCTTGCCCTTCCTATTCTCCTCTCCCTCTCCACCTCAGAGTAGGCCTGGAGTTTTGAGGAGCGTCGTCGCAACCCTGCTGTGTGGATCACCGCTAGAGAGGAGGACGCTTGACCTCCTTCACCCTCTCTTGAGGATCTGCAAGGAAACAGGGATATACGATCTCCCTAGGTAACACAATCTCTATACGCAGTTTTGTGTTTTGCGGATTTTGCGCACCAATCTTCGCACGACGACGAACATCTTTTTGGGAATCGGGGATTTTTGTTTTCTTGTTCTTCCGCTGCGCATATGATGTCGCCCCCCATGATTTCCCAACAGTGGTATCAGAGCCAGGTTGTTCGTGCGAATGATTGGTTTTTGAACTGCGTGTGTTGTGTTTAGGAAGAATATTGACGTCAAAATCGTTGACGCAAAAGCAAGGAAGGGCAGCAACAGTTGCTGCCCTCGATCTGCATGCCTGCAGCCACCTGCAGCGGCAGCCGCAGCCGCAGCCAGGCAGCACAGCGCCGGCGCATGCGCAAGCGCTATGCCTGCAGCAGCCGGCCGGCGGTCTGCTTGCAGCAGGCTTGCGGCCGGCGGGGCTGGCAGCCCGCGGGTAGAGGCGCCTGCGGCCGCTGAGCCCGCGGGTAGAGGCGCCGCGGGGCAGCAGCGCGGGCTGAGGCACTGCAGGGCAGCGGCGCCTGTGGCCGCTGCTCCCACGGGCAAAAACCCCGCAGGGGCGGCCGCCAGCGAGGCAGCACCGCCTGCGGGCGCTGCCTCGCCGGCAGAACTGCCCGCGGAGGCGGCGACGCCCGCGGGGGCGCCCACCTGCAGCGGCAGCGCCGCCAGCGGGCGTGCCGCCCGCAGGCGAGGGCAGCGCCCCGCCCCTCGCTGCACAGGCCGCCGCCAGCAGGGTGGCGGCGGCAACGGCAGCAGCAAAGGGCAGTAGGAAATTAGGGTTTTCTGGGCAAAAGATAGTTTTACCCCTCGGAATTTGAGAAATTCCAGTTTCTGTCTTTTATCCAAATTACGAAAATACCCCTATAAATTCAGAAATTCCCTACATGTCCCTGATTTCAGAAAATATTAATTAATTAAAAGGTTTAGTTGATTATTATTTTTATTATTATCTAGTAATCCTACATGATGATAATTATTTATACATGTGATGTATGATGTGTGGACGGATGATCATGGACCGTGTGATGTGTGTACTTGTGATTCTTATTATTGAGGTCTGCGAACCTCCATTATATTTCTCGTTTATTGTCGGGCCTGCGTGCCTATGATTAAGTTGTAATCACATGAGGAGGCGCAGCGGGAGCGTGGATGCGATAGCGGGACCCACGAGACGGACGATCGTGATGCATGGAGATGCATCAAGATGTCGACGGAACCAACGAGGACGAGATGGACGATCACAAGGCATGGAGATGCACCGTTGCACACATAGATCTTGATGTGAGTGATTAGGCCTACTGGCTCGGGCCTAATCATATTAGGTTGTGGTCCATGATCATCTGGTGTGATTGCTTATACACATACTAGATATGTATATATATTTGCATGCGATGTAGATATATATTAAATATGTACATGTGTGACATGTCATAATAGGAGACCAAATCATAGAAACATCTCTCGATAATATTAAGTCGGTAAACGTGAGGCAATTAGATTGACCCACGTGGCCTTCCATCGTTATGAGTAGGAACCGAATCCCGGTGTAGGTTGAGTTGGTCGAGTCCCTCGAGACTCACCTATATCGCGATTCGCTATCTTGCTTACGACATAGAGATGTCACCAGTGACCTGAGGGCATGATATGCTTGGTCGAGTCCCTCGAGGGTATATCATCAAATCAGACTCATCTTGTAACGAAGGTGTTGACTTAACCGAGCATCATGGTTGGTCGAGTCCCTCGAGGCCATGGTGATTCGGAGGCCGAACAGGACGGGAATCACAAGGAGTTGTGATCGGCAAGAGTTGTCTACCTTTTAGGCTTAGTGTGATTGGTCGAGTCCCTCGAGGTTACACTAAGACGCTGATTGGATCCTGATCCCCACTAGAAGTCTGCCGGAGACTTCCGTTTCACGTGCTGAGGGTGTCGCGTGACTCGTTAGTAAAATAGTGGGAGCATATTAAGATAGAAGTCCATATCTTGATAGTTTATTTCTTGCAAAATCTGCATGTTATTCATTTTTGCTACATCTTTATTTTCAGAAAATGTCGCTTTCAAATCCCTTACGTGGCATACTTGATGTCAACCGCCTCACTGGTCCAAATTATACGGATTGGCTCCGTAACTTGAGAATTGTTCTCACAGCGGAGAAAATCGTGTACGTCCTTGATACAGTGATGCCTACGCCCGAAGAAGGGGCAAGCGAGGATGAGATCGCTCGCTACGTGAAGTACATTGATGACTCCACTCTTGCTCAGTGCTATATGTTGGGCTCTATGACTCCAGAGTTACAGAGACAACATGAAAAGATGGATGCCAGATCCATTCTCCTACATGTCCGTAAATTGTTTGAGGAATAGGAAAGGACTCAGCGATATGAGATATCCAAGAGCCTCTTCCGCGTTAGGATGACTGAGGGGACACCAGTTCAGAACCATGTTCTAAAGATGGTTGAGTGGATAGAGAAACTCACAGGTCTAGGAATGGTCCTAGAGGATAACTTGTGTGTGGACACTGTACTTCAGTCCCTACCAGATTCCTTTTCACAGTTCATAATGAACTTTAATATGAACAAGCTTGAGGTGACTCTCCCAGAGCTCCTCAATATGTTGAGGGAGGCAGATAGTACTATTAAGAAAGAGAAGCCAGTTCTCTACATTGGTGAGACCAGAAAGAAAAGGAAAGCGGAAAGGTCCCTTAAGAAGGGAAAGGGCAAGGGCAAACAAGGTAAAGCAAAGGTTGCAAAGAAAGACCCAACAAAGGACAAAGGCTAATGCTTCCACTGTGGTAAAGATGGGCACTGGAAGAGAAACTGCAAAGAGTACCTTGCAGAAAGGGCGAAATAGAAGCTTGGAGAAGCTTCAGGTATATTCATGATCAATCTCCAATTGGCAGATTTTTGTGATAATTCATTGGTATTGGATACCAATATTGCTTATCACATCTACAATTTATTGTAAATTCTAGCAAAGCCGAGGGGAGATTGACGAGAGGAATATTGCATAAAGGTTTGTTTATGCAAGACACTACTCCACATATCATGAATGTAAGTGTCTAAGAGGAAACGAGATGAGGTGAACAGTGCATACCTATGGCATTGTAGGCTAGGTCACATTCATGAAAGAAGGATTCAAAAGTTGCTAAATAATGGATATCTAGATCCATTCGACTATGTGTCATATGCAACTTGCGAGCCTTGCCTTCGTGAAAAAATTGACCAACTCTCCATTTAGTGGAACTGGAGAGAGAGACATTGAGTTGTTGGAACTCATACATAGTGATGTATGTGGACCCATGTCAACTCATGCCATTGGAGGTTACTCCTACTTCATTACATTTACTGATGATTTCTCAAGGTATGGATATGTGTACTTAATGAAGTACAAGTCCGAGGCCTTTGAGAAATTCAGAGAGTATAAGAATGAGGTGGAGAACCAGACTGGAAAGAGTATCAAAACTCTTCGATCAGATCGAGGAGGTGAGTACTTAAGTACAGAGTTTACTCACTTCCTCAAGGACCATGGGATATTATCCCAATGGACACCTCCTTATACACCTTAGCTCAATGGTGTCTCTGAAAGGAGAAATCGTACATTATTAGATATGGTACGGTCCATGATGAGTTTCGCTGACCTACCCATCTCATTCTGGGGATATACCCTAGAAACCGCAGCTTACCTTCTGAACAGAGTTCCAACTAAGTCGGTAGTGTCTACACCATATGAGATATGGAAAGGGAAGAAGCCTGATCTTAAAGTAGTTAAGATTTGGGGCTGCTCTGCCCATGTTAAAAGACACAACCCCGATAAGTTAGAATCAAGGACAGGGCGATGTAAATTTGTGGGATACCCCAAGGAAACTTGTGGGTATTACTTCTATCATCTCGAGGACCAAAAGGTCTTTGTAGCTAAGAGAGTAGTGTTCCTTGAGAAGGAACACATTCTTGACGGAGACAGTGGGAGAATGATAGAATTGAGCGAGGTTGGAGAACCAAGCTCAAGCACCACTCTACAGCCCAAGTCTGTTCAGGTACCTAATACACAAGTTTCAACTTTACGCAGGTCTGATAGAGTATCTCATCCTCCTGAGAGATATGTGGGACATATTAGAGGAGAGGATGCTGAGGATATTGATCCTCAGACCTACGAGGAGGCTATTATGAGTATAGACTTCGGGAAGTGGCAAGAAGCCATGAATTTTGAGATGGATTCTATGTACTCCAATAAGGTTTGGAACCTAGTTGATGCGCCCGAAGGTATTGTACCCATCGGTTGCAAATGGATCTTTAAGAAAAAGATCGGAGTAGATGGAAAGGTAGAGACCTATAAAGCAAGGCTAGTGGCTAAGGGGTATCGTCAAAGGCAAGGTGTTGACTACGACGAAACTTTCTCACCCGTAGCAATGCTAAAATCCATCAGAATTCTATTGGCTATTGCAGCACACTATGATTATGAGATCTGGCAGATGGATGTGAAAACCGCATTCCTCAACGGGAACCTCGAGGAGGAGGTGTATATGATGCAACCTGAGGGATTCGTGTCCAAGAACTGCCCAGATAAGGTGTGTAGGTTGCTTAGATCTATTTATGGACTAAAGCAAGCTTCCCGAAGTTGGAACATAAGATTTGATGAGGCAATCAGATCTTATGACTTCGTTAAGAACGAAGATGAGCCTTGTGTATACAGGAAGGTAAGTGGGAGCGCTATCACCTTTTTGGTGTTATATGTGGATGACATCCTCATCATTGGGAATGATGTAGGAATGCTATCCACAGTAAAGACTTGGTTATCTAGACACTTCTCCATAAAGGACTTAGGGGAAGCATCCTATATCTTGGGGATTAGAATCTATAGAGATAGATCCAAGAGGATGCTTGGCTTGTCCCAGTCCAGGTACATAGAAACTATTGTCAAAAGGTTTGGCATGGAAAATTCCAAAAGAGGTCTCATACCGATGAGACATGGGATATCGCTTTCTACGAGTATGTCCCCAAAGACTCCAGAAGAAAGGGCGAACAGGGATATGATACCTTATGCCTCAGCAATAGGGTCTATCATGTATGCCATGTAATGTACTAGGCCTGATATAGCGCATGCTCTGAGTGTCACGAGCAGGTATCAGGCGGATCCAGGCTTGGAGCACTGGAAAGCAGTAAAGTGTATCCTTAAGTACTTGAGAAGGACTAAGGATCTTTTACTAGTATATGGAGGTAATAGCCTTAAGGTTGAAGGCTACACTGACTCAAGTTTTCAGTCTGATGTCGATGATAGCAAGTCGAATTCAGGGTATGTGTACACCTTGAATGGAGGAGCAGTGTGCTGGAAGAGTTCCAAGCAAGATACCACTGCTGACTCGACCACAGAGGCGGAGTACATTGCTGCATCGGATGCAGCAAAGGAGGGAGTCTGGGTGAAAAAGTTCATCACAGATTTGGGAGTCGATACAGATAGCGACAAGTCGACTTCCTTATATTGCGACGACTATGGGGTGATTACTCAAATAAGGGAACCCGGGACTCATCAGAAGTGTTCTGAGGAGGTTCCAGCTTATAAGAGAGATCGTAACCCGAGGAGATGTAGTAGTGGAAAGAGTTCCATCCGAAGATAACATTGCAGATCCACTGACAAAGCCGTTGTCTCAAATTGTCTATGAGCGTCACAGGGGTCTGATGGGGATCAGACACATAGGTGATTGGCTTTAGGTCAAGTGGGAGATTGCTAGTCATAAGTGCCCAGCAAGCCAATCACGTGAGTGATGGCACGTGTGACTTAATACAGAATCTTTTTGCTTATTATATTTTTGGCGTATATCACTTTATGACTATTGCATAAATGCATATGTATTGTGATGTCCTTGGATTTGTGCAATGGGAATCGGATCGTGATGAGATCACGATAATGAGATCGATTCACCTTTAAACACATATCCTAAATAATCCCGGTCATAGGTTACTCGAGAGGGACATCGTTATAACCGGATAGACTGGTGTGCTGTATACCCGTCCATATGATGGATGCAGCTGGTCTCATAGCTGCTCGTGTAGGGACACTAGGGATACAGTACAGGTGCTCATTGTAGAATGAGTTCACTGATTGATCCGCTTACGGAATGCTGGATGGTTGATGATGCCTTATTGTCAGACAACGATTCCGTAGTCCTAGTGGTGTATCTGGTTCTTAGACTTGAGACACCAAGGATGTCCTGTATGAGTGCTCCACTCTTTGATACCAGACTTATAGGTTTGGCTGTTCCCAGATCTAGTACAGCTGGTCATTGGGAGTGGTAGTCGACCTTACGAGGGCTATTGAGTGTCGATAGAGGATCATCCACTCTCGGTATCATGAGAGGAATATCCCATGTGTTCTTGCTCAGACAAATCCCTGGCCAGGGTCATTCGGGTTGAGAGAGAAAGAGTTCTCCGGGAGAATCCGATTAGAGCGAGACTCGAGTAGAAACCGTATGGGTCTGACAGTACCATGCTCGATATACGGTCTCTGGGATATTAGATGGATGAGGGACTATAGG
Source organism: Musa acuminata AAA Group (assembly GCF_036884655.1). Taxonomy (NCBI): domain Eukaryota; kingdom Viridiplantae; phylum Streptophyta; class Magnoliopsida; order Zingiberales; family Musaceae; genus Musa; species Musa acuminata. The sequence goes on along the minus strand of NC_088358.1, from coordinate 17,640,078 downwards.
TACATGGTAACTGAGGACAGACAGGTCCAATGGATTGGATTCCCCTGTATCGTCTGGGGACTACGGCGTAGTGGCCTAGTACTTCCGTAGTCGATGAGTCGAGTGAATTATTACAGAGATAATAATTCACTTAGTTAGAAGGAGTTCTGACAGGTATGACTCACGGCCAGCTCGATATTGGGCCTAGAGGGTCACACACATATGGTAGGCATTGCGATGAGTAGAGGTTCGGATATAAGATATCCGACGGAGCCCTTGTCTTATTGGATGCAGATCCAATACCCACTAGGGAAAGGACCCATTAGGGTTTTGACACGGGATCTCTATAAATAGGAGGGATTCACAGCCTCATAGGCTAGAGTCTTTGCTTGCCCTTCCTATTCTCCTCTCCCTCTCCACCTCAGAGTAGGCCTGGAGTTTTGAGGAGCGTCGTCGCAACCCTGCTGTGTGGATCACCGCTAGAGAGGAGGACGCTTGACCTCCTTCACCCTCTCCTGAGGATCTGCAAGGAAACAGGGATATACGATCTCCCTAGGTAACACAATCTCTATACGCAGTTTTGTGTTTTGCGGATTTTGCGCACCAATCTTCGCACGACGACGAACATCTTTTTGGGAATCGGGGATTTTTGTTTTCTTGTTCTTCCGCTGCGCATATGATGTCGCCCCCCATGATTTCCCAACACATTGGTATTGGATACCAGTATTGCTTATCACATCTATAATTTATTATAAATTCTAACAAAGCCGAGGGGAGATTGATGAGAGGAATATTGCATAAAGGTTTGTTTATGCAAGACACTACTCCACATATCATGAATGTAAGTGTCCAAGAGGAAACGAGATGAGATGCACAGTGCATACCTATGGCATTGTAGGCTAGGTCATATCCATAAGGGAATGATTCAAAAGTTGCTAAATGATGGATATCTAGATCCATTTGACTATATGTCATATGCAACTTGCGAGCCTTGCCTTCGTGAAAAACTGACCAACTCTCCATTTAATGGAATTAGAGAGAGAGCCACTGAGTTGTTGGAACTCATACATAGTGATGTATGTGGACCCATGTCAACTCATGCCATTGGAGGTTACTCCTACTTCATTACATTTACTGATGATTTCTCAAGGTATGGATATGTGTACTTAATGAAGTACAAGTCCGAGGCCTTTGAGAAATTCAAAGAGTATAAGAATGAGGTGGAGAACCAGACTGGAAAGAGTATCAAAACTCTTTGATCAGATCGAGGAGGTGAGTACTTAAGTACAGAGTTTACTCAGTTCCTCAAGGACCATGAGATATTATCCCAATGGACACCTCCTTATACACCTCAGCTCAATGGTGTCTCTGGAAGGAGGAATCGTATGCTATTAGATATGGTACAGTCCATGATGAGTTTCGCTGACCTACCCATCTTATTCTAGGGATATGCCCTAGAAACCGCAGCTTACCTTATGAACAGAGTTCTAAGTAAGTCGGTAGTGTCTACACCATATGAGATATGGAAAGGGAAGAAGCCTGATCTTAAGGTTGTTAAGATTTGGGGCTACCCTGCCCATGTTAAAAGACACAACCCCGATAAGTTAGAATCAAGGACAGAGCGATGCAAATTTGTGGGATACCCCAAGGAAACTTGTGGGTATTATTTCTATCATCTCGAGGACCAAAAGGTCTTTGTAGCTAAGAGAGCAGTGTTCCTTGAGAAGGAACACATTCTTGGCGGAGATAGTGGGAGAATGATAGAGTTGAGCGAAGTTGGAGAACCAAGCTCAAGCACCACTCAACAGCCCGAGTCTGTTCAGGTACCTAATACACAAGTTTCAACTTTACGCAGGTCTGATATCACATCCTCTTGAGAGATATGTGGGACATATTAGAGGAGAGGATGTTGAGGATATTGATCCTCAGACCTACGAGGAGGCTATTATGAGTATAGACTTCGGGAAGTGACAAGAAGCCATGAATTCTGAGATGGATTCTATGTACTCCAATAAGGTTTGGAACCTAGTTGATGCGCCCGAAGGTATTGTACCCATTGGTTGCAAATGGATCTTTAAGAAAAAGATCGGAGTAGATGGAAAGGTAGAGATCTATAAAGCAAGGCTAGTGGCTAAGGGGTATCGTCAAAGGCAAGGTGTTGACTACGACGAACCCTTCTCACCCGTAGCAATGCTAAAATCCATCAGAATTCTATTGGCTATTGCAGCACACTATGATTATGAGATCTGGCAGATGGATGTGAAAACCGCATTCCTCAATGGGAACCTCGTGGAGGAGGTGTATATGATGCAACCTGAGGGATTCGTGTCCAAGAACTGCCCAGATAAGGTGTGTAGGTTGCTTAGATCCATTTATGGACTAAAGCAAGCTTCCCGAAGTTGGAACATAAGATTTGATGAAGTAATCAGATCTTATGACTTCGTTAAGAACGAAGATGAGCCTTGTGTGTACAGGAAGGTAAGTGGGAGCGCTATCACCTTTTTGGTGTTATATGTGGATGACATCCTCATCATTGAGAATGACGTAGGAATGCTATCCACGGCAAAGGCTTGGTTATCTAGACACTTCTCCATGAAGGACTTAGGGGAAGCATCCTATATCTTGGGGATTAGAATCTATAGAGATAGATCCAAAAGGATGCTTGGCTTGTCCCAGTCCAGGTACATAGAAACCATTGTCAAAAGGTTTGGCATGGAAAATTCCAAGAGAGGTCTCATACCGATGAGATATGGGATATCGCTTTCTACGAGTATGTCCCCAAAGACTCTAGAAGAAAGGGCAAACATGAATATGATACCTTATGCCTCAGCAATAGGGTCTATCATGTATGTCATGCTATGTACTAGGCCTGATATAGCGCATGCTCTGAGTGTCACGAGCAGGTATCAGGCGGATCCAGGCTTGGAGCACTGAAAAACAGTAAAGTGTATCCTTAAGTACTTGAGAAGGACTAAGGATCTTTTACTAGTATATGGAGGTAATAACCTTAAGGTTGAAGGCTACACAGACTCAAGTTTTCAGTCTGATGTCGATGATAGCAAGTCGAATTCAGGGTATGTGTACACCTTGAATGGAGGAGCAGTGTGCTGGAAGAGTTCCAAGCAAGATACCACTACTGACTCGACCACAGAGGCGGAGTACATTGCTGCATTAGATGTAGCAAAGGAGGGAGTCTGGGTGAAGAAGTTCATCACAGATTTGGGAGTCGTGCCGGGTAGCGAGGAGCCGATCTCCTTATATTGCGACAACAACGGGGCGATTACTCAAATAAGGGAACCCAGGTCTCATCAGAAGTGTTCTGAGGAGGTTCCAGCTTATCAGAGAGATTGTAACCCGAGGAGATGTAGCAGTGGAAAGAGTTCCATCCGAAGATAACATTGCAGATCCACTGATAAAGCCGTTGTCTCATTTTGTCTTTGAGCGTCACAGGGGTCTGATGGGGATCAGACACATAGGTGATTGGCTTTAGGTCAAGTGGGAGATTGCTAGTCATAGGTGCCCAGCAAGCCAATCACGTGAGTGATGGCACATGTGACTTGATACAGAATCTTTTTGCTTATTATATTTTGGTGTATATCACTTTATAACTATTGCATATGTGCATATATATATTGTGATGTCCTTGGATTTGTGCAATGGGAATCGGATCGTGATGAGATCACGATAATGAGATCGATTCACCTTTAAACACATATCCTAAATAATCCCGGTCATAGGTTACTCGAGAGGGACATTGTGATAACCGGATATACTGGTGTGCTGTATACCCGTCCATATGATGGATGCAGCTAGTCTCATAGCTGCTCGTGTAGGGACACTAGGGATACAGTACAGGTGCTCATTGGAGAATGAGTTCACTAATTGATCCGCTTACGGAATGCTGGATGGTTGATGATGCCTTATTGTCAGACAGCGATTCCGTAGTCCTAGTGGTGTATCTGGTCCTTAGACTTGAGACACCAAGGATGTCCTGTATGAGTGCTCCACTCTTTGACACCAGACTTATAGGTTTGGCTGTCCCAGATCTAGTACAGCTGGTCATTGGGAGTGGTAGTCGACCTTACGAGGGCTATTGAGTGTCGATAGAGGATCATCCACTCTCGGCGTCATGAGAGGAATATCCCATGTGTTCTTGCTCGGACAAATTCCTGGCTAGGGTCATTCGGGTTGAGAGAGAAAGAGTTCTCCGGGAGAATCCGATTAGAGCGAGACTCGAGTAGAAACCGTATGGGTCTGACAACACCATGCTCGATATACGGTCTCTGGGATATTAGATGGATGAGGGATTATAGGTACACGGTAACTGAGGACAGACAGGTCCAATGGATTGGATTCCCCTGTATCGTTTGGGGACTACGGCGTAGTGGCCTAGTACTTCCGTAGTCGATGAGTCAAGTGAATTATCACAGAGATAATAATTCACTGAGTTAGAAGGAGTTCTGATAGGTATGACTCACGGCCAACTCGATATTGGGCCTAGAGGGTCACACACATATGGTAGGCATTGCGATGAGTAGAGGTTCGGATATGAGATATCCGACATAGCCTTTGTCTTATTGGATGCAGATCCAATACCCACTAGGGGAAGACCCATTAGGGTTTGACAGGAGACCTCTATAAATAGGAGGGATTCAGAGCCTCATAGGCTAGAGCCTTTGCTTGCCTTTCCTATTCTCCTCTTCCTCTCCACCTCAGAGCAGGCTTGGAGTCTTGAGGAGCGTCGTCGCAACCCTGCTGTGTGGATCACCGCTAGAGAGGAGGACGCTTGACGTCCTTCACCCTCTCCTAAGGATTTGCAAGGAAACAAGGATATACGATCTCCCTAGGTAACACAATCTACTCTATACGCAGTTTTATGTTTCACGGATTTTTGCGCACCAATCTTCGAACGACGACGAACATCTTTTTGGGAATTGGAGATTTTATTTTTTTATTCTTCCGCTGCGCATGTGATGTCGCCCCCAAGATTTCCCAACACTTTCTGGTATGCTTGAAATATAATTTGAATTGTCATATACATTGCAACACATCGCAAATGCTTGAAACATATCAAAATATACTTCATATGCATTGTAGATAAATGTATTTCATTATGATAAGATATCTTGAGCTTAGCTTGCTATTTTACAATTGATATCTTGCCATGGAATGATGGATTGCTATCTTTGTTATCTTGATATCTTTTATATTTGAAATACGTATCATACTTGAAAACGATGATTGTCTATCATTAGACTTGAAAATGGATGTCATGCGTTTACATCATTTTTATTGATAAATACATGACATCGTATTTTGAGAATGTTAAATCATAATAGGAATCATAATGTGCATGTTGATAAGTTTAAATGAACATAACTTATCGGTTTGATACTTGAATTCAAAAATATCTTTTCTCAAAGTATGGCATATAGATAGGGAGAGTTAAGGATACCTCCGTCATAAATTGTTGAATCTCATATTTCGATGATGAAATTAATTGTAAATTATTAGATCTAATTTATATGTTGAGAAAAGTGTGCAGGATTAACTACGATAGCAGTAAGACAAAAAGCAAGTGCTATGTCGGAGTCAAGATTGAGATCTCGTTAGGAGTTCAAGAGTTCGTCAGAAGTCTGAACGTTCATCGGAAGTTCTACCGGAACCAACCGAGAAGTCTAGGAGCTTGCCAAAGAAGTTTATCGGAACTCGGCAAGAAGATCATCGTAAAGTTCAGGGGCTTGCCAAGAGTCTACCGGAACATTACCGGTAGTTTGTCGGAAGTTCGCCGAAAGATCGCTGAAAGAGCAATTGACGTACCGGAATAAGATGCTTTGTCAATTGTCTTAATTATTATAGTTAGTCTATAAATTGAGTTAGAATTGGGAGGTAATCCCACTAACTTAGTTAGGGGCCAACTGGGTCCTTAACAGGGTTGAATTGGGCTAGATTGAACAGCCCATTCAGCCCCTGAAACCAGGGCCGACGGTGGCACCGCTTAAGAGTCCCAATCTCCAAGGTGGTCTGGATGATGGTACTGTTGGCAGTTAATGTTGCCAGCGGTGGTACCGCCCCAGTCAGGCGGTGGTACCGCCAGAGCTCGGTCAGGCAATGGTACCACCTAGACTAGGTGGTGGTACCACCTAGTGTTAGACTACATGTGGTAGTATCGCCCAGTAATAGCGATGGTACTGCTAGTACCTCGAAATCCGTGGATATGACACTTTTTGACTCCAATTTTGAAGCCAATGGGGCCTATAAATGCCCCACCCTTTTCTGCATGAAAGAGTACGAAAGTATTAGCATAATCTTGAGTCTTTGAAGTGTTAAAGAGTTTAAAAGTGCTAGAGTCCTCCTCCCTTTCTTAGTGTTGAGATCATTCAAGAGAGGTATGAGATTTGTAAGGGTTCTCTCCTTAACCTGTGAAAACGAAAAAGCGCTATAAAGAGGTGATTGGTCTTCGCCTATTGAAGGAAGGCCATTAGTGGATGCTGGTAACCTCGATAGAGGAGGAATCCGAAAGTGGATGTAGGTCACGATGACCGAACCACTCTAAATTCTGGTTTACTTTTCAATTATGCAATTTACATTATTGTAAACCTCCTTAATCTTCTCTTTGCACTTTTACGAAAGCTTTCAAGTTCAATTTCTCTCCGAAACAGATTGAATCGAAATGAATATTTTTCAGAATCAAGTTTAATGGGGAAAGTTTTTCACTGCACTAATTCACCCCCCCCTCTCTTAGTGCCGCTCTTAATCTTAACAGATCTGTGGTAGATGGCAGCAACGGTTTGATAGAAATCAGTGGAAGTTGCTACAGATATGTGTTGTCTTGTAAGAGCAGAATTATCGTCGAAGAAATAACGATTTCTCGATGAAATTTTCAGCAAAAATTGAGAGATTTTATGAGGGAATTTGATAGTAAAATCTTGGTTTATATAACAGTAAATATAACTAATTTAATCAAGAAAATTTTGGTAGTATAATAGCAAGGAAATTGGTATAAGTTGTAATAGCAGAATTCTCGTCGAAAAATTTCAATGGGTTACGATGAAAATTTGCAGCAACACAAGAATGTTTTTAGAGATAAATTCCTCAATAGATCAATCTTAGATAGAAGCCAAGATGATCTATAAAGTGTATAAGAAATTTTGTTCAAAAAGGGTCGTAAATAGATTGGCTAAGGCAATAATATTCGATTGAAATTTTCTACAACAATCCTTCGTTCACAAAGGTGATAACTTTTGCAACAAAAGGAATTCGCAGGAATATAGAAACAAACTTTTTTTAGATTTTTGAATAAGGATAACTAAATTACAGCAATAGTAAGGTAGGAAACCAGAACCTATTACAATTCACGGGGAGATCAAAGGATGATCCGCGATGGTGGAGATGACGACGGAATTCGGCAACGATCTTTTAAGCAATTATGGGAATTGCTTTGGGCGACTGTGGAGGGCTGATGGATGGCTATGGAAGGGTAGCGAGCTACTAAGAATGCTGCTCTGGTACCAAGTGATAGAACCCTTACATATTCTAAGCTTGGGGTTTATCTCTTTAAGGGATCGACCTCCTCGGAACTCTATAGGGGTTCCATCCTCCAAATTGCTGCTCAAAGGTTGCAGAAAAGATTCATCTATTGCTTATTAAAATAGGATGAATACATGGCTATTTATAGAGCTTCTAAACCCTAACTCCTAATAGGACTCCTACTCAAGACTCCTATTCCTTTACAACTCTTAATGCTTCTCTAAGAACAACTCCTAAGAGGACTCCTACTTAAAACTCCTATTCCTTTACAACTCCTAATGCTTCTCTAAGAAATAACCTCCTAACCCTAGCCGGCCTCTTCACCTCTTTAATAAGGGTCGGCTAGGTAGGTTAACATGAATACTCCTCTCAATTATGACTCTCCTAGCTAGAATCCTAACAGTATGTCCCCAAAGACTCCTGAAGAAAGGATAAACATTGATATGATACCTTATACCTCATCGATAGGGTCTATCATGTATGTCATGCTATGTACCGGGCCTGATATAGCTCATGCTTTGAGTGACACGAGCAGATATCAAGCGGATCTAGGCTTGGAGCACTAGAAAATAGTAAAGTGCATCCTTAAGTACTTGAGAAGAACTAAGAACCTTTTACTAATATATAGAGGTAGTAGTCTCAGGGTTGAAGGCTACACAGACTCGAGTTTCCAGTCCAAAATCGATGATAGCAAATCGAATTCAAGGTATGTGTACACCCTGAATGAAGGAGCACTATGCTAAAAGAGTTCTAAGCAAGATACTACTACTAACTTGACCATAGAGGCAGAGTACATTGCTATAGTAGAGGCAGCAAATGAGGGAGTATGGATGAAGAAGTTCATCATAGATCTGGGAGTCGTGCCGGGCAACGAGGAGCTGATTCCCTTATATTACGACAACAACAGGGTGATTGCTCAAGCGAAAGAACATATGTCTTATCAGAAGTCTAAGTACATTTTGAGGACATTCCACCTGATCGGAGAGATCGTGACTTGAGGAGATGTAGTAGTGGAAAGAGTTCCATCAGAAGATAATATTGCAGATCCACTAACAAAGTCGTTGTCTTTTAGTGTCATAGGCATCTGACGGGGATCAAACACAGAGTTGATTGGCTTTAGGTCAAGTGAGAGATTGCTAATCATAGGTGCCCTGTAAGCCAATTACATTAATGATGGCACGTATGACTTGATACACTATGTTTTTGTTTGTTATTATTATTTGGTATTTTATCACTTTATATTACCTATTATATCAATATATTATGATGTCCATGGATCTGTTCAATGAGAATTGGATCATGATGAGATCACGATAATGAGACCAATTCGCCTTTAAACACTGATCCTAAATAATCTCGGTCATAGATTACTCAAGAAAGACATCGAGATAACCGAACAAACTAGTGTGCTATATACCCATCCATATGATGGATGTAGTTAGTCTCATAGCTGCTCGTGTGGGGACACTAAGGATATAGTGCAGGTGCTCATTGGAGAATGAGTTCACTGATTGATCCGCTCATGGAATGCTAGATGATTGATGATACCTTATTGTCAAATAGGGATTCCTTCATCCCAATGGTGTATCTAGTCCTTAGACTTAAGATATTAATGATGTCCTGTATTAGTACTCCACTCATTGATACTATACTTATAGGTCTTGAGGCTCTAGATCTAATACAATCGATCATCGGGAGTGATAGCCAACCTTACGAGAGTTATTGAGTGTCGATAAAGGATCATCCACTCTCGGTGTTATGAGAGGAATATCTCATATGTTCTTGCTCAAACAAATCCCAAGCTAGTGAAATTTAAATTGAGAGAGAAAGAGTTCTTCAGGAGAATCCGATTAGAGCGAGACTCGAGTAGAAACTGTATGGGCCTGATAGTACCATGCCCGGTATACGGTTTCTAGGGTATTAGATGGATGAGGGACTATAGATATATAGTAACTGAGGACAAATAGGTCTATAGGATTGGATTCCCTTGTATCATCTAGAGATTGTGGCGTAATGGCCTAGTACATCCATAGTTGATGAGTCGAGTGAATTATTATGGAGATAATAATTCACTGAGCTAGAAGGAGTTCTAACAAGTATGACTCACTACCAGCTCGATATCTGGCCTAGGGGGTCACACATATATGGTAGGTATTGTGACGAGTAGAGGTTCATATATGGGATATCCGTCGGAGTCCCTATCTTATTGGATATCCAATAAACCCATGAATTATTGGATCCTATGGATGAGATCCAATAAAAGATTATTGGATAGAGATCCATTAATCTAAGAGGCTTGGGTAGTTGGATGGAGATCCAATACCCAATAGGGCAAGATCCATTAAGGTTAAGTTGACAATGAGCCTCTATAAATAGGTAAGAACCAAACACCCATTGGCTAGAGGTTTTCTTGGTTGCTACCTCCTATTCTCCTCTCCCCTTCTCCTCCTTAGATAGTAGGCCTAGAGATTTGAGGAGCATCGTCACAATCTTACTATGTGGATCACTACTAAAGAGGAGGATGCTTGATCTCCTTCATCCTCTTCTACAAATCTATAGGGATTCAAGGATATACGATCTTCCTAGGTAACACATCTATCTCATGCGTGATTTTTAGTTTTGCAGATTTTGTACACCAATCTTTGAACGACGACGAATACATCTTTGGGAAATTTTGGGATTTTATTTTTTTGTTCTTCCACTGCAATGTGATGTCGCCCCTAGATTTCTCTACAAGGTATTGCAACAAGTAAAGATTCATATATGAAATATCAATTGGAGCCCCTATCTTATTGGATATCTAATAAGCCCTTAAATTATTGGATCCTATGGATAAGATCCAATAAGAGTCAATAAGAGATTATTGGATAGAGACTCACTAATTTAAGAGGCTTGGGTAGTTGGATGGAGATTCAGTCCCCAATATGGCATGATCCATTAGGGTAAAGTTGATAGGGGACCTCTATAAATAGGAGGGAACCAAAGGGCCTCTAAGTTCTTTTTAGCTACCACCTCCTATTCTCCTTTCTCTCTCTCCTCCTCAATCTACAACCCTTATTTGGGGCATGTGGATAGCAAGAAGGGGCAGCCCCTTCTTGATTGTGTGGTGCGTGCAACGAAGAGGATTGTACAATGATTTGAGGAGTGTCTTCGCAGCCCCTACCGTGTGGATCATCGCTAGAGATGAGGGCAGTTGACCACTCTTATCCTCTCTCATAGATCTATAAGTTTTCAAGGATATATGATCTTCCTAGGTAACACAATCTTCCTTGTACCCATAGTTTTTTAGTTTTGCGAGTTTTTGCGCACCAATCCTTGCACGACGATGAAACCTTATTTTTTTATAGAAATTATGGGATTTTATTTTATGTTCTTCCGCTGCACATGTGATGTCGCCCCAGATTTTCTAACACCACGATGAGCCCCCACGGCCTTGGCAGGATGGGCCACAGCCACTCGTTGATAGCGTCGGAACCCGCTCCAAGATCGGCTACGTCAAAGACTCTATGGATGGCTACAACCTAAAACCCCCGCTCGACCTCCAGTGTGCTCGAAAGATCGAGGAGGGATGCTAAAGGACAAAGACTAATAGGATCCATACCTGTAAAACAAGGAGAAGCTCAAGTGGCACAGACGATAATGACTGATGGGACAAACATCAATGAAAGACCAAGACAAGAGGCACGTGGGAGTAACACGGTCAGGGCACTAAATAAATCCCCCTCCCAATAGCTAAAGGGACATAAGAAGACCTCTCGTCTCCTGCAAAAATGATGCCCATGCATATCTACCTCGGATGGCATAAAATCCCCATGTTGTCACCCAAAAGCGACCACAACGGGATTCGGGCTGCGAACCTTAGTAGATGGAACCCCCCAAAACCCTAAAAGGGCTGCCAAACCCAAGGTTGGCCAAAGTCCTTGAGTGGGGAGGGACCCCATCGTGATCAAAAGCCAACTAAAAGGGCACCTCATCAAGAAAGACCTAATGCGCCATCAACGTAAAAAGGATGCCACATCAAAAATGACTCAGCGTGCCACAATATCATTACCCAAGGAGAAAAGACATTGCCAAACCAAGCGACCAGATCTACCCCAGAAAAAGCTCCAAGCTAACATGACAAATCAATACTCCTGCTACGGTGGTCGATCCATGACCCATTATAGCAGAAGTCGCCATGGAGAATCAATACTTCTATTATGATGCTAGAGTTGAGACCTGCTACGATGGAAGCCGCTATGGCGGATCAATACTCCGCTATGGCGGTTGAGCCCAAACTCGGTATGATGGAAGCCGTCATGACGGATCAATACTCCCGCTATGGTAGTCAAGCTAAGACCCACTACAGTGGAAGCCACCACTGCAAATTAATACTCCCTCTATAACAATTGAACCAAGACCCGCTATGGTGGAAGCCATCATGGCGGATCAATACTCCCACTATGGTAGTCAAGATAAGACTCACTATGGTCAAAACTATCATAGTGGATCAATACTCCTGCTATGGCAGTCGGGCCAAGACCCGCTATGAAGGAAGCTACCACGACAGATCAACGCTCCCGCTACGATGGTCGAGCCAAGGCCCACTATGACAAATCCCCAAACCGACACCCTCTCCTATAAGTAATAGAAGGAGAGCTCGCCCCCTGCCTCTTGAAGCAGAAGGGGAGGCAGTGATAAAAACAACCTCCTAGAGCGGATGGGGGAGGTAAAAATAGACGGATAAGAAAACCTCCCCAAGTGGAAGGGGGAGGTCAAAATTAGAGAGGAAATGAGCTCCTAGAGCGGAAGGGGGATACCAGAGAAAAATGAAGGAAAAAGAAAGGACTTACTAAAGAAAAACCACCATGGTAGTCTCCTACTCCCGCTATGACAATCGAGTTAAAATCTGCTATGGCAAATTCCTACTCCCACTACGATAGTCAAGGCAAAAATCGTCACAGTGGACTCCTACTCCTGTTATGATGGTCGAGGTAAAATCCACCATGGTAGACTCCTACTCTTGCTACAACGGTCAAGAGAAGATCCATTACGACGGACCCTTACTCATGCTACAACAGTCAAGGCAAAATCCACCATGGAAAACCCTTACTCTAGCTACGATGGTCGAGGCAAAATCTACAACTGCGGACCCCTACTCTCGCTATGACGGTCAAGGCAAGATCCACCACGATGGACTCTATACCCATTACAGTGAAAACCTACTATGGTGGATAAACCCAATACCAACGCTTGGGAAAGACCATCATGAGAAGCACGAAGCCACTACGTGGCAGCACCTGCAACTTGACACACCTAAACGAAGTAAAGCTATGCAGCGAAACGACATGCCTCAAAACCCCTACCAAAGCCCCGAAGCATGCCTTCTGGGGGGGATAAATGATAAGGAAAATAGCAATGCTATCGACTCACCTCGCCACCTGAGCTGAGGAAACCACCTCAACAGTAGCTAAAGGAAGGTCTGCACGCATGCATTACAGCCAGGCTGCATGGCACAACTTCCCCAGCCCTACCTTCCAGATGAATGACATAGGGGACCATTACTTACTTGTCCTGGACAGGCTAAGAGCACTAGCAAGGCATATTATCACTGGTGTCCTACTCTGACATCGTCCTTCAGAGGACGTGCTCGTTAGCTACCATCATCAATAATCTCCTAACAAGGTAATGGACACCATAACCCATCGTTGCCTTCAAGTCACCTACCACTCAAGTATAAAACCCAAGCCTTCAAGCCAAATAGGGGCAAGCGAGCTTTATCTCAACTCTTCTAAGCTCTACTAAACCTCTTCTACCTACTCTACTAACTTGAGCGTCGGAGAGGTCGGGTTAGGACATCCCTTCGATAACGATCGCTTGTGCAGGACCCAAGCACATTTAAGGAACACCTCAAAGCAACGTTGGACGCTTCAAGACAAGGCCAAGGTGCCCCTCGGGATAATCTCTAATTTTCTTCAACAAATAAACTGTACCTCGGGACGATCATGAGTCAGCTGCCGTGAGCCAACAATACCTAAGAGTTCATATGCCACCTCGGTTGCCTGCCTGGATTGCCTCATCCATCCCGATGCGGGTCCCAAGATGGATCTATATTTTTGGGATCAAACCATCCTCGGCTGCCTCAAACTGCTCGGACTCTCCTGTCAAGATAATAACACTTCCCTTGTATCACGTTCAGGAATCTGATCCCCAGACCACCTTATGAACTCTGTATCGAAAGCCATGTGGTCTCCGAAACTGCTTTCGAAGAAGACAACATCTACGATGGGAAACAGGTGGCAGTGAGGAAGAATATAGCCTCTTTCACCTTCTTCCGTCTGCACCAAGTAGAGGAGATCCAAAAAAAACCCAAGGATAAAAGGTGCCAAATGCAAAGGGGAATTAAAGAAGGACACACAAGCAGAAAGAAGAAGATGCAAAGATCCTGCGACTGGCTCGTGGCCATTCGAGGGAAGAAGATGGAATCCTTAGACTTTGACAGTATCTTCCTGCATGGCGAAGCTCAAGGAGCCATCCATGCTTGTCTCAGCCGGGCAGCACGACTGGGAGCTAAGCTTACAACTGCAAAGCTTATCCTGGTTTTGTTCTGCTCTGGAGGATGCACAATTGACGACGAGCCCTCTGTGTTTACGTGTTGCAGGAATCTTGACCTTAGGAAGTTGATTGCGACCGGAAGTCTGGGTGTGATCACTTTGGCGCTCTGGATTGGAAAGAGCCACATTTGAATAAAAGAAGCCTATCCAGGCAGCATAAACTCCCACATCACACATCAATTACGACATGATTAGAGCGTTCATTCGAGTGCGACTGAGAAGAATATATATGTGCAAAGCTGTATAGTCTCTAGAACATTCTACTTAGTCCTCTGTTGAGAGTCATGGGGCGTTGGGCTCATTATTTTAATTCTTCTATCCTTTCATCGCAAGCATGTTCCCTCTGCATTGTAGTGTGAGTGAGAAGTTTCGAGAAGCCCACTTGTCTTGGTTTTGTTGACGGCATCCCACTCCATGTACAAACTTGATTTGGGGATCATTCCAGTGATTAAGACACTAAATAAGATAAGAAGACTAATCCAAAGCAATTAGAGGCTATTGTCTCGTATAACAAACTAATTAAATTTGACAATGGAATTTTAGGGAAAAAAAACAGTTTATATGCATTTGATAGAGAATATTTTGGTATCACCCCACAGCGACAACCGATAACAACCTCGGAATCAACGTGGTATCTCAGAGTCGACATAATGCACATGCATGGTACGAACTACGTGTTAGGAACGAGCCGGCATTAAGAGGGGTGGTGAATTAGTGCAGCGAAAAGATCACGGATTCAAATCGTTTCATTTCGATTAAAACCGATTTCGACAAAAACCGTTTCATAAAAATCTTAACTTCAAACATATTCGTAAATATATTGAAAGCGGTAAGCAAGTAAAGTAGTTTACAGTTAAAGTAAATTGCTCAAGATAAAATACAAATCAGATTTTCTAGTGGTTCGGTCGTCGTGACCTACATCCACTTCGCCGATTCCTCTTTCATCGAGGCCACCGGCATTCACTATCGGTCTTCCTACAATAGGCGAAGACCAACCATCTTTTACAACTTGATTCTCCTTTTACCGGGTTTAGGAGATAACCCTTACACCCCCAGTTACTTATCTCTCAAACTATTCTAACACTTTGAACTTTGAGAGGAGTTTCACACAAGATTACAGCAGCGTTTCTTTCCTTTTTACTCTCAATACTCGTGTATCTTAACTAGGGATGAGAGGGGTATTTATAGGCTTCAAGTTTATTCAAATTTGGAGCCTAAAAATGTCTCCTCCTGGGTTTTCCGGGTACGGGTGGTACCACCTCTTGGCATCATGACATTGGGTGGTACCACTGCCTGACAGGGGCGGTACTACCGTTGGCAGTATTTACTACCGACGGTACCACCACCCATACCACCTGGGAGACTGAGTTTCCCTGGCGGTGCCACCGTCGGCTGGGCTTTGTTAGGACTCTAGCTAAGAGAGTCCTAATTGAGAGGGACATTCTATTAGGACTCTGTTAGGACTCTAGCTAGGAGAGTCCTAATTGAGAGGGACATTCTGTTAGGACTCTAGCTAGGAGAGTCCTAATTGAGAGGGACATTCATGTAGGAGGTTTTTTCTTAGAGAAGAATTAGGAGTTGTAAGGGAATAGGAGTCTTGAGTATGAGTCATATTAGGAGTTGGTTAGAAGTAAGAGTCTTAAGTAGGAGTTCTATTAAGAGTTAGGGTTTAGAAGCCCTAAATAGCCATGTATTCCTTCTCTTTTCTTAAGCAATAGATGAATCTTTTCTGCAGCCTTTGAGCAGCAACTTGGAGGGAGGAACCCTTATAGAGTTCCAAGGAGGCTGATCCCCTAAAGAGATCAACCCCAAGTTTAGAATCTGTAAGGGTTCTATCACCTGGTATCAGAGCAGCGTTCTTGGCATCTCGCTGCCCTTCCACTGCCATCCATCAACCCTCCACAACTACCCAAAGCAATTCCCACAATTGCTTAAAAGATCGTCGCCAAATTCCGCCATCATCTCCACCACCAGGGATCATCCCGTGAATTGCAACAGCAAACTTTCACTGATTTCTATCAAACCTATACATGCCTTTAACCCGTCAACAAAAGAGAGATCTTAACATCATAGATTTGGAGTCATATACTATGGCATCTGAGGAGGCAATCAATGCTAAATTTGAAGCCTTTGAGGCACGAATGAAGGATAAGATTCGGACTCTCCTTACCGAATTCAGTTTGGGCCGACCACCAAGCCCGAAGAAATCACATCAAGGAGAGAGCTCTAACTAATCACATCATGCCCAAAGAGATGACTTCCAAGAGAGGAGAGGCTCTATGACTGACCCCAACTATTCGTGCATGAGAGTAGACTTCTCTAGATGGGAAGAAGGAGACCCAATTGGTTGGATCTCGCGCGCAGAGCGATATTTTCGTTACCATAAAACTGCGGATGCATCCATGGTGGAAATTACAACTATACATCTTGAAGGGGATGACATACAATGGTTTGACTGGTTTGAACACACTTATGGAGTCCTTTCATGGCGACAATTCAAAGAAGGACTACTGATTCGCTTCGGACCAACTTATTACGAGAACATTGACGGACAACTAGCAAAGATCCGATAAACCTCCACCATTCAGGAGTACCAAATCATGTTTGAAAGATTATCTAATAAAACTTGTGATTGGTATGAAAAACAACTATTGGGGACTTTTATTGAGGGCTTAAAGCCGGAGATCTAGGGAGAAGTTAAGGCGCGACAACCATACACGCTTATGGCAGCCATCTCTTTCGCACGACTTCAAGAGGAGCGATTGAACCATGAAGCCCGGAGGACTAGGATCACTCCATGACCTACAATACTAAAGCTCTCAGCCCCCCCTACTATCAACCGAGTCCCTGCACCGAAAAGGTTAACAAGAGAAGAACTTCAGGAGCGATCTGCGAAGGGGTTATGTTGGCATTGCGACGAGCCGTGGAGCCGCGAGCATCACTGTAAAAAAGGTAGACTTCTTATGATTGAACCAATAGAAGAAGAGGTCATTGAACATCTAGAAGAGAGCCTTGAACATGAAGAACAAGATATGAAAGAAGAGCCACAGCCGACCGACATTACGGTACACGCACTAGCCGGCTACTCAAATCTGCAAACGATGAAAGTTGGAGGCCTTCTCAAACAACAGCCGATCACTATTCTCATCGACACAGGTAGCACTAATAACTTCTTGAATAGTAAGGTTGCTGCTCAGATGACACTGCATATTGAAGGTTGCAGCAAGTTCGATGTAAAGGTTACCGACGGCAGAATCCTAAAGTGCGACCAAAGATGCCCGCAGGTGAAACTATTACTGCAAGACCAAGAAATTATCACCGATTTCTTCCTCCTACCAATCGATGACTATGAGGCAGTGCTTGGTATAGAATGGCTGACTACACTAGGTGATGTCTCTTGAAACTTTTCTAAATTAATTATGAAATTCTACTGTAAGGGCAAACAGATCATCCTACGCGGGAAGCGCGGAAGCAACGTTACCATTGTTTCGACCCAACGAATGGAAAAAGTTTTGCACAAGGTAAATGGTGGCTTTTTGATGCATCTCCAGCCACAACCAGAAGAAAAGAAAATAGAAATTGAAGATCAAAATCTTGCCCAATTGCTTACTGAATTTGCCGACATATTTGATGAACCGTGCGGTCTTCCTCCTTCTCGGCAACATGACCATCGAATTCCAATCCTTCCGGGCAAGCCACCAGCGAACACTCGACCGTACCGATATCCTCACCTCCAGAAAGATGAAATTGAAAAGATCGTAAAGGAGATGCTTGAAACAGGGGTGATTCGGCCAAGTTGCAGCCTCTATTCCTCACCGGTGCTACTTGTACGCAAGAAGGATGGAACTTGGCGGATATGCATCGACTACCGAGCTTTAAATGGCATCACCGTCAAGGACAAGTACCCAATACCAGTGGTGGATGAACTTCTTGATGAATTGAAAGGAGCTCGAGTCTTCACGAAGTTGGACCTCCGATCCGGTTACCACCAAATTCGGGTATGTGACGATGACATTCCAAAAACTGCATTTTGCACACATGATAGCCATTATGAATTCTTGGTAATGCCTTTTGGACTCACTAATACTCCTTCAACCTTTCAAAGTCTCATGAATGATATATTTCAGAGCTTTCTTCGTAAATTTGTGCTGGTATTTTTCGATGATATTCTCGTTTACAGCCCTTCTCTTAAGACTCACTTTCAGCATTTACGGATTGTTTTGACTATCCTTCGGGAGAATACTCTTTTTGTTAAGAAACCAAAGTGTAGCTTTCTCCAGCAAAAAGTAGAGTACCTTGGGCATATAATATCAGAAGAAGGAGTGGTGGTAGACCCAACAAAAATTGAGGCAATGCAAGGCTGGCCGAAACCTACAAACATGAAATTACTACGGGGGTTCCTTGGACTAACGGGCTACTACCGAAAATTTGTTAAGGACTATGGGAAGATCAGTGCACCACTCACTTCTTTACTAAAAAAAGATGATTTCCAATGGTCGGACAAAGCCTCTGCTGCCTTCGACAAACTTAAAGCAGCCATGACAACGACGCCGGTGCTTGCGCTACCATATTTCAATAGACCCTTCATCATTGAGGCCGACGCATCTGGAGTCGGAATTGGAGCCGTTCTCATGCAAAATGATCGACCACTCGCATACACTAGCAAGGCATTATCTCCCTCCCATCAAAACATGTCAGTATATGATAAGGAGATGCTTGCCATTGTACACGCAGTAACGAGGTGGAGACCTGTTAGAACCCTTGCAGATTCTAAACTTGGGGTTGATCTCTTTAGGGGATCGGCCTCCTTGGAACTCTATAGGGGTTCCTCCCTCCAAGTTGCTGCTCAAAGGCTGCAGAAAAGATTCATCTATTCCTCTCAAAAGAGAAGGAATACATGGCTATTTATAGGGCTTCTAAACCCTAACTCCTAATATGACTCCTATTTAAGACTCTTACTTCTAACCAACTACTAGTCAAGACTCCTATTCCCTTACAACTCCTAATTCTTCTCTAAGAAAACACCTCCTACATGAATGCCCCTCTCAATTAGGACTCTCCTAGCTAGAGTCCTAACAGAATGTCCCTCTCAATTAGGACTCTCCTAGCTAGAGTCCTAACAGTTTACATGAATATCCCTCTCAATTAGGACTCTCCAAGCTAGAGTCCTAACAGACTCGCCCTCTTTAAATCAGCCTTGTCCTCGAGGCTGATGATTCGTAAATTCTGGGAATTTGATCTTCAAGTCGTCATAGTTCTCCCAAGTGGTATCTTCTATTGGTAGGTTCGTCCACTGTATTAGCACTTCATTAGTGGGTCGTTGTCGTCGAGTCACGATCCGTCGATCAATAATGGCACTTGGCTAGGTCTGGAGTTCTCTTTGGGTAGTCATATTTGGTGGGTGGCTTTGGGCTGTCTCCAAGCACCTATTTAAAACTTCCGTCTTGCTGTTGGTTTGTGGGTGATATGTCGTACTCCTTTCTAATTTAGTACCCTGCATATGGAATAACTTTGTCCAAAATCTGCTCTTGAAGATGCAAGTAGAATTTGTCACAAGCACAATGCGTCCCTTATAGCATAATTCTTTTAAGTCCCGATTGTAATGAGCCATGGAGCTTGGTGCTTCCTCTAATTTTTTTTTTGTATCTTACTGGTCTCCGAATCTTCCTGCCATTCCATCTTAATATCCTTAAGGAAGTCCCTGGTTGGAAGTAAAACGACCGAAAATTCAGCTTGCTCAGGTAGCTGCGAAAGCGCATCTGCAACAATATTCTCTTTCCACCTTTTGTAAGTTATTTCATAATCAAATCCAAGAAGTTTTGTTACCTATTTTTGCTGCTCAAGGGATGATATCTTTTGCTCTAAAAAGTACTTGAGGCTTTTATGGTCGGTTTTAATTTGAAATCGTCGACCAATCAAGTAGGGTCTCCACCGCGTTGCTGCGCGCACAATAGCGAGCATCTCCTTATCATATGTTGACTTATTTTGATAGGAGGGAGATAATGCCTTGCTAGTGTATGCGAGTGGTTGACCATCTTGCATGAGAAAGACTCCAATTTTGACTCCAGATGTGTCGGCCTCAATAATGAAGGGTCGGTTGAAATCTGGTAGTATTAGCACTAGCGTCGTCGTCATGGCTGCCTTAAGTTTGTCGAAGGCAGTGGAGGCTCTGTCAGACCATTGGAAGACATCTTTTTTCAGTAAGGAAGTAACTGGTGCACTAATCTCTCCATAGTTTTTCACGAACTTGCAGTAGTAGCCTGTTAAACCCAGAAAGCCATGTAGCAATTTTATGTTCCTCGGGGTTAGCCAATTTTGCATTGCTCCAATTTTGAAGGGGTCTACTGCCACACCTTTCTCTGATATGATATGCCCAAGATATTCCACATTCTTTTGAAGAAAGCAAAAATTCATAGTGTTTGTTGTGTGTTCAAAAGGTGGTTTTCGGTATGTCTTCTTCGCATACTCGTATTTGATGATACCCGGATCGAAGGTCCAGCTTTATGAAGATTTGTGCTCCCTTAGCAACTCATCTACTACTGGAATAGGGTATTTATCCTTGATGGTTATGCCATTGAGAGCTCGGTAATCAACATATAATCGCCATATTCCATCCTTCTTTCGTATGAGGAGCACCGGTGAAGAGTAAGGGCTGCAACATGGCCGAATAACTCCTGTTTTGAGCATCTCTTTTACAATCCTTTCTATTTCATCCTTCTGGAGATATGGATACTGATATGGCTGAGCATTTGCTGCAGATTTGCCCTTAGTTTGCTGCTCAAGTTGTACCAAAAAACCGCTGCATGCTTTATGCAAAACCTTCTCCATTTGTTATGTGTAAATCATCGTTACGTCACCCTCACGTTTCTCATGCAGTATCACCTGTTTCTCCTTACTGTAAAATTTTATAAATAGTTGCATAAAATTCCAAGAAATATCACCTAATGTCATCAACCATTTAATTCTGAGTATGGCCTCATAATCATCAAGAGGGAGGAGGAAGAAATCTGCAATTATCTCTTAGTCCTGCAGCAACAGTTTCACCTGCGGGCACCTATAATCACACTTCAAAATCCGTCCGTTGGCGACCTTAGCGACAAACTTGCTGCAATTCTTAATAGGTAAGTTCATATGGACAGCAACCTTACTGTTTAGGAAGTTATTAGTGCTGCCCTTGTCGATGAGAACAGTGATCGGTTGTTGTTTGAGAAGGCCTCCAACTTTCATCGTTTGCGGGTTTGAGTAGCCAGCTAGTGTATATACCGTAACTTCGATCGGTTGTGGCTCTTCTTCTGCATCTTCTTCTTCATGTTTAAGGCTCTCTTCTAGATGTTCAATGATTTCTTCTTCTATCGGTTCAATCATAAGAAGTCCCCCTTTACTACAGTGATGCTCACGGCTCCACGGCTCGTCACAATGCCAACATAACCCCTTCGCATATCGCTCCCGAAGCTCTTCTCTTGTTGACCTCTTTGGTGTAGGGACTTGGTCGATAGTAGGGTGGGCTGAGGGCTTCAATATTACTGGTTGAGGAGTGACCCTAGTCCTCCGAGCTTCATGGTTCAATTGCTCCTCTTGATGTCGTGCGAAAGAGATGGCTGCCATAAGTGTATACGGTTGTCGCGCTTTAACTTCTCCTCGGATCTCCGGCTTCAAGCCCTCAATGAAGGTCCTCAATAGCTATTTTTGAGATCAATCACGAGTTTGATTAGATAACCTTTCAAACCTGGTTTGGTACTCCTGAATAGTGGAGGTTAGTCGGATCTTTGCTAGTTGTTCATCAATATTCTCGTAATCGGTTGGTCTGAAGCGAATCAGCAATCCTTCTTTGAATTGTCGCCATGAAAGGACTCCATAAGTATGTTCAAACTAGTCAAACCACTGTATAGCATCCCCTTCAAGATGTATAGCTGCAATTTTCACCATAGATACATCCGCGGTTTTGTGGTACCAAAAATATCGCTCCGCGCGCGAGATCCAACCAATCGGGTCTCCTTCTTCCCATCTAGGGAAGTTCACTCTCATGCATGGATAGTTGGGGTCAGTCATATAGCCTCCCCTCCCTTGGAAGTCATCTATTCGGGCTTGGTGTGATTGGGCAAAGCTCTCTCCTTGATTTGATTTCTTCGGGCTTAGTGGTCGGCCCAATCTGAGTTCGGTAAAGAGCATCCGAATCTTATCCTCCATTCGCACCTCCAAGGCTTCGAATTTAGCATTGATTGCCTCCTTAGATGTCATAGTATATGCCCCCAAATCTCTCTTTTGTTGTTGGGTTAAAGGCATGTATAGGTTGAGAGAAGTGATGGTTGAAAGGGTTGGTGGATTGGTGGATATAGGCTACGGTTTAGGCTTGTTTTGTGGCTGTTTTGGGTACAGTTTGAGGGTGTGGTTTGGCAGAGTTTTAGGGTTGTGGATGAAAGTTTTGGATCTGTGGTAGATGGTAGCAAAGGTTTGACAGAAATCCGTAGAAGTTGCAGCAAGTATGTGCTGTCTTGTAAGAGTAGAATTGTCGTCGAAGAAACAACGGTTTCTCGACGTAATTTCCACCAAAAACTTAAGAGAATTGAGGAGGGAATTGATAGCAAAATCACAATTTATATGACAGCAAGGATATCTAATTTAATCAAGAAAATTTCGGCAGTATAACAGCAAGGAAATTGGTGCAAGTTGCAATTACAGAATTGTCGTCGAAAAATTTCAGCGGGTTACGATGAAAATTTGCAGCAACATAAAATCATTTTTAGAGATGAATTTCTTAATAGATCAATCTTAGATGGAAGCCAAGATGATCTATGAAGTGTATAAGAAATTTTATTCAAAAAAGATTGCAAATAGATGGGTTAAGGCAACGATATGCAGCTGAAATTTTCTACAGCATAGATTTTCAAGTGCAGCAGATTGGACATAAAAGATCAGTAGTTTATATTGAGAATTTTTCAATGAAACCAAAGAGAAATCTACTGTTAGGAAGTGTCAAAGATGTCATAAAAATTTCGTAGAAATTTGGATAGAAAAAGCACAGTAGCAAGATCAAACAGATGGTGCTATGCGGCTTGAATTCTGCAATTCAAGTGCAGCAGATTGGACATAAAAGATCAGTAGTTTATATTGAGAATTTTTTGATGAAACCAACGGGAAATCCACTGTTAGGAAGTGTCAAAGATGTCATAAAAATTTTGTAGAAATTTGGATAGAAAAAGCATAGTAGCAAGATCAAACAGATGGTGCTATGCGGTTGGAATTCTGCAATGTATCTTTCGTCGTAGAGATGAAAACTTTGTGACAAAAAGTTTATGCAGCAATATAGGAACATTTTTTTTTTTTTGGATTTTCGAATAAGGATAACTAAATTGCAGCAGCAGTAAGGTAGGAAACCAGAACCTGTTGCAATTCACGGGGAGATCAAAGGATGATCCGTGGTGGTGGAGATGATGGCGGAATTCGGTGACGATCTTTTAAGCAATTGTGGGAATTGCTTTGGATGGTTGTAGAGGGTTGATGGATGGCTATGGAAGGGCAGCGAGACGCCAAGAATGCTGCTTTGATACCAGGTGTTAGAACCCTTGCAGATTCTAAACTTGGGGTTGATCTCTTTAGGGGATCGGCCTCCTTGGAACTCTATAGGGGTTCTTCCCTCCAAGTTGCTGCTCAAAGGCTGCAGAAAAGATTCATCTATTCCTCTCAAAAGAGAAGGAATACATGGCTATTTATAGGGCTTCTAAACCCTAACTCCTAATAGGACTCCTATTTAAGACTCTTATTTCTAACCAACTCCTAGTCAAGACTCCTATTCCCTTACAACTCCTAATTCTTCTCTAAGAAAACACCTCCTACATGAATGCCCCTCTCAATTAGGACTCTCCTATATAGAGTCCTAACAGTTTACATGAATATCCCTCTCAATTAGGACTCTCCAAGCTAGAGTCCTAACAAGACCCTACCTGATCGGCCGGCGATTTCAAATTAAAACTGACCATAAAAGCCTCAAGTACTTTTTGGAGCAAAAGATATCATCCCCTGAGCAGCAAAAATAGGTAACCAAACTTCTTAAATTTGATTATGAAATTATTTACAAAAAGGGGAAAGAAAACGTTGTTGCAGATGCACTCTCACGGCTACCTGAACAAGCTAAGGTTTCAGCCATCTCCCTTCCTACCACCGGTCTCCTCGAGGACATTAGGGAAGAATGGAAGAAGGATCCAGAGATCAGCAACATCATAAAAAAATTGGAGGAGGATCCAAGTGCAATAGCCCACTACACTTGGGATTCGAGGGATCTACGCTACAAAGGTCGCATTGTGTTTATACTTGACTCCCATTGCATCGCAATCATCTTGCATGAAATGCACTCCATACCTTCAACAGGGCACTCTGGATTCCTAAGAACCTACAAAAGAGTGAAGCAAAATTTTTATTAGAGAGGGATGAAAAAAATTATTACTGAATATGTGGCACAATGTGATGTATGTCAACAGCACAAGGGTGACACTATGGCAAATCCAGGGAAGCTACAACCACTACCCATACCAGACTCAGTGTGGACTGACATCTCCATGGACTTCATTGAAGGGCTGCCACTTCCAAAGGTAAAAGCACGATTCTCGTGGTGGTTGATCGACTTACGAAATATGCTCATTTTTATGCTATAAGAAATCCCTACACTACTGCTAGTATTGCCCAGATTTTCATAGAAAATATTGTTAAACTACATGGGATGCCAAGGTCCATCGTAAGTGATCGTGACAAGATCTTCACTAGTAAATTTTGGACCGAGTTATTTCAGTTACAAGGCACCAAACTCAAGATGAGCACAGCGTATCATCCACAAACTGACGGCCAAACAGAGGTGGTAAATAGGTGCTTAGAGACGTACCTCCGGTGTTTTGCTAGCGACTGACCAAAAGAGTGGGCGAAATGGCTTCCTTGGGCCGAATGGTGGTATAATACTACATATCATTCATCTACAAAATGTGCCCCTTATGAAGCATTATATGGTCGACTAGCCCTTGTGATTCCAAAGTATGTAATTGGCTCGGCCAAGGTAGATTAGGTTGACCAAGAATTGATTGATAGGGACAAACTCTTACAACTGTTAAAAGATAATCTCTCTACCGCTCAAGCCAGAATGAAGTAGCAAGCCGACACACGACGAAGTGAAAGAGAATTTTCAGTGGGAGATTGGGTTTATCTTCGCCTACAACCATACAAGCAACTCTCTATCAACACTCGAGCCTCCATGAAGCTATCCCCACATTTTTATGGGCCCTATCAGATCACAGAGCGTATTGTAGTCGTGGCATACAAACTTAAATTACCTGAGGATGCCAAAATTCACTCTGTCTTTCACGTATCATGCCTAAAGCCCAAGTTGGGAGAACACGAGTCACCCCAGATCCAACTGCCCAACACAACTGAGGATGGAGTTATTCAAGCCCAACCACAAGCCATCCTCGATCGTAGGATCGTGATGCTTCACCGACATCCCTCTACTGAAATACTAGTGCATTGGCATAATCTACCACTTGAAGACGCCATATGGGAACCATATGAGGAGCTGAAGACCCGGTTCCCTGAGTTCATGGAATCTCAGCTTTGAGGACAAGGCTGATTTGAAGAGGGCGGGTCTGTTAGGACTCTAGCTAGGAGAGTCCTAATTGAGAGGGACATTCTGTTAGGACTCTGTTAGGACTCTAGCTAGGAGAGTCCTAACTGAAAGGGATATTCATGTATGAGGTTTTTTCTTAGAGAAGCATTAGGAGTTGTAAGGGAATAGGAGTCTTGAGTAGGAGTCCTATTAGGAGTTGGTTAGAAGTAAGAGTCTTAAGTAGGAGTCCTATTAGGAGTTAGGGTTTAGAAGCCCTATAAATAGCCATGTATTCCTTCTCTTTTCTTAAGCAATAGATGAATCTTTTCTGCAGCCTTTGAGCAGCAACTTGGAGGGAGGAACCCCTATAGAGTTCCAAGGAGGCCGATCCCCTAAAGAGATCAACCCCAAGTTTAGAATATGTAAGGGTTCTAACAGGCTTCTAGGTGCTGAATGGGTTGTTCAATACGACCCAATTCAGCCCTATTAAGGGCCCAATTGACCCCTAATTAAGTTAGTGAGATTACCTCTCAATCTAACTTCCAGCGAGCTTCCTGTGATCTTCCGGCGAACTTCCGACGAACTCCCGGTAATGTTCTGGCAGACTCTTAGCAAGCTCCTGGACTTCACAATGATCTTCTTAGCGAGTTCCGACGAGCTTCTTTGGCAAGCTCCTAGACTTCTCGGTTGGTTCTGGTAGAACTTTTGACGAACATACGGACTTCCAACGAACTCTCGAACTCCCAACGAAATCACGTTCTTGACTTCGGGACTTCATTTTACTTTAAGCCTTGCTATCTTAGTTGATATGGAATAGTACTTTCGAGCTATAAGGCATGATTTTGAAGATACCAAAGTTTCAATAGCAACCATGTATCTGAATGGGGATGCAAAACTTTCTTGATGGCACCTGAGCTTCATTGCTATGGAGGTGCTAGAGACGCAAAGGAGCTCGAGAATTTCTTATTTGATATGGAATAGTACTTTCGAGCTATAAGGCCTGATTTTGAAGATACCAAAGTTTCAATAGCAACCATGTATCTGAATGAGGATGCAAAACTTTGGTGGCGAACCCAATGGGAGGAGATCCAACAAGGTCGGTGTCGGGTGGACATATGGGAGGACTTGAAATGGGAGTTGAGAACTCAATTCGTACCCAAGAACACAGAGTTCGTTGCAAGGAGGAAGCTGAGACAACTCCACCAAAGTACTTCCATCCAAGACTACGGGAAGTAGTTTTCTACACTGATGCTAGACACAAAGGACATGTCCGAGAAGGATAAGCTATTCAGTTTCCTTGATGGCTTGAAGCTATGGGCTCAATAGGAACTATATCGAAGGAATGTCACCAATATGATCAGGGCAATTGCGACCGTAGAAAGACTCACCAACTTTGTTTCTTTAGAGGACTCAGGGAAAGCGATACAATCTTTAAGAAATTGCCCTCCAAAATATTCTTGAGGGAAGGAGCCCGAGGGCGAGTAAAAGAAGAAGAATTCCCATAAAAAGCTAAGCTCAATAGGCAAGGCCCCAAAACCTGGTGGATGCTTCTTATGCGGAGGGCCGAACATGACGAGGGAGTACCCATAAAAACAAGCACTCAATGCCTTAACAGCTTCAATCGATCCCCCCAAATCAAACAAGGGCAAGGCCGTCACCCTTAGTTCAAGTAGTTAAGAATTCAAAAGCGATGATGAGGAGTCACAAGGTCCTCGAATAGGAGCAATGCATTTATTGAATGAATTGCAGGGTCAAGTGGAGGAGAACATGAAGGCAAAGTCATAGAAAGCAGGGAGTAGTAAGTTGATGTACGTAAACGTTAAGGTTAATGGCCAAACAACCCATGCAGTGATGGACACGGGCGCAACCCATAACTTTATTGCCGACCGAGAAGCAAAGCGACTAAGGCTGATCTTGGAGAAGAACCCAAGTCGTATGAAAGCAGTGAACTCAGAGGCCAAGCGGATCTCCGAGCCGGCAAAGGGAGTCCCCATTAAGATCGGAACATAGAGCGGGAGCACAAATATGATGGTGGCGCCATTTGATGACTTACAAGTGATTCTCGGAATGGAGTTTATATACGCGGTAAAGTTGATGCCAATACCATTCCTAAACTCCCTATGTATGATGGGAGGTGATGACCCCTATGTGGTTCTCATCTCTTGGAGAAGAACCAAGGACCCCCAATAAATATCGGTATTACAACTGAAGAAAGGGGTATGAAAAGGTGAATTAACATTCGTGGCTGTTGTGAAGCTAGAGCCCCTCGACGAGGAGGCCATTCCTGAACTTGCTGTGGTGGCAAACATTCTAAAGGAGTTCACAAATATTATGTCATCCGAGTTGCCAAAAACTTTGCTACCACATAGAGGCATGGATCATTATATCAAGCTGGAGTAGAGAGTGAAGCCTCCAGCGAGACCACCCTACCGTATGTCCCCTCTAGAGTTGGCAGAGCTCAGAAAGCAATTAAATGAACTACTAAACGGTGGTCTTATTTGCAGTTCTAAAGCCCTATTCGGAGCTCTAGTTCTCTTCCAAAAGAAAAAAGGTGAGACCCCAGACTATGCGTTGACTATTGAGCCCTCAACAAGGTGACGGTGAAGAATTAGTATCTCATCCCGCTCATCGCAAACTTGTTCGACCAACTAGATAAAGCAAAGTACTTCTCCAAACTCAACCTTTGACCTTTGATTGGGGTACTAGCAGGTGCACATTACTGAAGGTGACGAAGCAAAGACTATTGAATCTCATATTTTGATGATGAAACCAATTGATAGTGTTTATCTGATTTACGTTTTGAGTGACGCAGGAAGCTACGATTAGGGAGAGACAATTGAGGCAAGAAGAATCATATTGGGCTGGAGTGGAACATGTCAAAAGATTGGAGATCGAGCCGGAGGATCGGTCGGCATGTCGGTAGAAGACTTCGGGTTGATAATTCAGGCATCGGGCCAAGAAGAGCAAAAATTACAGTAAGGAAATCGAAGTTGCAGAGGTCAACTGGCTAATTAGACAATAGGTTGCAAGAGAGGATGATGCACCGAAGAATCGGACGAAGTGTCGAACTAATGACATGACCAGATAACATTTGTTGAGCTTTATAATAATTATCTAGATCAAAGTAGATTTTAGGTCCAATTGAGTCAGTATTGGGGCGAAACAATACCAACTCAATTAGGGGCCAATTGGGCCTAAATTAGGAGTGATTTGAGTTCATTGGGAGGCCCATTCAATGACCCAAATGTTGGGCCAAGCGGTGGCACCCCCAGAATTGGCGATAGAACCGCTTGTGAGTTGGAAAACTCAAAAAACCCAGTCTTCGAGGCTGTCAAGCAGTGGTACCGCCTAGACACAGTCTCCCAAGTGGTAATACTACCATATTGGGTGGTAGTACTGCTCAGTGTCAGGCTGTAAGCGGTGGTACCGCCCAGTGCAAGCGGTGGTACTACCCGTACACTGAAATCTTAGGGATTTGAATTTTAGGCTCCAAATTTGAATCAATTTAGGGCCTATAAATACCCCACTCTTTCCTGATTAGAATGGTAAGAATTGGGTAGAAAGGGGGAAAGAATCCGTGACAAAAAAGAGTTGAAAAAACTTAAAAAGTGTTGAGTGTTCCCCTCTACCTCTTAGAGTTTAGAGTTTAGAGTTCATTCTATAAGAGGTGTGAAACTTGTAATGGTTTTCTCCTAAGCTTGTCAAAAGGAGAATAGAGTTATAAGGAGTTTGATCTTCGCCTATTAAAGCAAGATCATTAGTGGATGTCGGTGGCCTTGACGGAAGAGAAATTGGTGGAGTGGATGTAGGTCATGGCGACCGAACCATGATAACTTGGTTTGCATTTACTTCTTGCAATTTACATTTTTTTTTTGATAAGTTCTTGCAATTTACATTTACTACAAACTGTCATTCTTTACTTGCTTTACATCCACTACACTCTTATGTATGCTTTCAAATTAACATCTTCTGAAACGTGTTTAATCGCAATGAGATTTTGAATCGACATAATTTTTACCACTGCACTGATTCACCCACTCCCCCCCCCCCTAGTGCCGACTCATTCCTAAAAGTTGGTATCAGAGCCACGTTTTTCTCATTTGATTTAACACCCAAGAGAAATGATTTTTTTTGGCTTTTAAGAGGGTCACTCTCTCATTCGTCCTCCTATGTTCAATAGGACGGACTACATATATTGGAAAACTCGAATGAGAGTTTTCTTACTTTCGTTGAATCTCAATTTATGGAATATAATCGAATTTAGTTTTCAAAAGTCTTCTCTTCCGATGAATGATTGGAATGAGTTGGATAAGAAGACTTTCTCTTTAAATGCAAAGGTTATAAATGTCTTATTTTGCACCTTAGATAAAAATAAATTCAATCGGGTTTCTACTTGCGAAACGACTTTCGATATTTAGCACACTTTCAAAATCACACACGAAGGCACTAGTAGAGTTAAATACTCTAAAATTAATTTTTTGATACATGATTTCGAGTTGTTTCATATGAAACCAAGCAAAACTATTGTTGACATATACACTCATTTTATGAATGTCGTCAATAGTTTAAAAGCACTTGGTAAAAGTTTTTCGAACTTTAAACTTGTTAATAAAGTTTTACATTCACTTTCTAAAAATTGGGATTATAAAGTAACGACAATACAAGAATCAAAGAACTTGAACCATTTTCCCATTGAAAAACTGATTGGGTCTTTAATGATCTATGAAATGAATTATATAGAACAAGAAAACTTGATAACAACCTTCTAAAGAACTGGAAGGATTTTACACTTAGAATAAAAGAAGACCACTCGAGCGAAAGCTCAAGTGATGGTGAACTTGAACTTCTCACTATAAAACTTAAAAAGTTCATGAAACAAGAATTAAAGAATAAAAATAAACTTAAAAAGAACATACGTACTTGCTATGAACGCAAGAAGAAGAAGCACTCTGGGACGAATCAAGCTCATCCGAAGACGAAGAGAAAACTAACAAAGGCGAGGTGGCAAACTATGCTTTAATGGCTTTCTACAATGAGGTAATCAATATCTCCTTAGTTTACTTTAAAATTACTTGATGTTCTTAATGAGTTATTTTTAATTTAGTTATATAAATTTCTTTTTGAAAATTTCATGTTTAATGATGTAATGAAAATGTTAAAAGTTTTAGGATCATGCTTATCTTTCTAATAATTTAAAAAAGGATCATGACAATTGCATGTTTTATGATAATGCAATAAAATGTTAGATATAAATCTAATACTTGTATACCTAAAAATATTAATTGTATATATGTTTTTAAGAAGCAATAATATGTAATGAAACCATGCTTGATGTTTTAATTAAATAATGTAACGATGATTTGAGATCATGCTTAATGAGTTTATCTTTCAAAATTATGCATGATGATGGATTATCGATCTTTGCCGTAATAAAAGTTCTTTTTTGTTTTAAACGATGATGCATATTTTTATTTGGCATAAAAAGATAAAGGCATGTTTGTATGAAATCAAATCACTTAAATTAAAACAAAAAGGGAGAATGTATGTTTTCTTGAAAATACCTCTAAAGCTTTTCGATTTTTCAACAAGTGATTCTTAGTGATGAATCTATCTTAAGTAATCTCTTGAAAATGATTTTGATTTGATGATTTGAATTTAAATGAGCTTTATCTTGATTTTTCAAGATTTATAACTTGAGATTTCTTATACATGAATGGAGTTCTCATGTGAATCTAATTACATTACCTTCATTGAATTTTCCAAAAAGTGATTTTGATTATTTGAATTTGAATGAAAAATTTTCAACTGAATCATGAACTTTTGTTTTGATTTCTCTACTTGAGCTATCTTTTATGAGAATCAAAATATTTTCTATCTTCGATGATTTCTTCTTACCATTTACTAAATAAGAGACTTATGCAAATAAACTATAATCTTGATAATGGTATACAATGGTTTGAAATTATGCATGTTATATGTTGAACATTTGAATCCATATTTTGGTATCATGTATATCTAAGAAATATATATTTGATAAATTGAATGAGTTGAAAATGAATGATGATTTTTCTCTTGATTATAACTTGTGATATTTTTTATATATGAATCATCATCTTGATTTCTCGATATTCGATACATGAGATTTTTCTATGAATCAAGATTTTTCATACTATGATTCTTCTTGATATTCACCAAAAAGGATGTATTCAAATTAACCATGATATGCTACTTGATATTTTGATAATTATGACTTGAGTTTTGTTATGTATTATTCCGCTTTTCTTCATTCTTATTTACAATGATAAAGGGGAGAAAAAAAATCACTAGCATTTCAAGAGATCGATAAATTTATTTATTTTATTTTGAATCTATTGCAAGTGATTTTGATGATCTTGAATATTTGAAGTTGAATGTTGGGTACCAACAATCATGAAGTGATAAATGCTTAAAGATTTTAATATCTTTGTATCATGTATGATATGCCCATAGTAATGATTGATTTATTTTTGGTATCATGCATGAAGTAAGAATGAAATGAAATGTTTTAAAATTGTGCATGTTTTAATTTGAAACCATAATGATATACAACCATATTTTAAAAAAAAGGGGAGGGATTGATACTCTAACTTTGTTATAATTTGAAAATTGATGTAAAGAGAAAAGAATTACAACATTGTATTCTTTTTTGACAATGACAAAGGGGGAGAAAAATTACTGGCTCAAGATGCAAATTTTGGAAACTTGCATATTGCAAAAGAAGCAAACTTGCTAGCTTTCTCATCTTAAAAGAGAAGCAAAAAGTGCTATCTTGCAAATCTCAAAGACAAACTTGCAAAATTTGCAATCTTGCACATCGTTAAAATTTATGATGATTTGGTGATTATGCATGCTCTAAAATGATATAAAATTTACTAACTTGCATGTTGTAAAGTGATGAAAAATTATTGCTAGATTGTATGTTGTAAAACTTACATATCTCTAAAACTTGTTGCTTGGATGATGCACTTCTCCTTTTTGTTGATGACAAAAGGGGAAGAAGTGTGATGATGTTATATATGATTTTTGCTTGAATTTTTAAATTCAAGAGTTCTATCAATATTGCATATTAATAGGGGGAGTTAAGGTTAACTCCATCATCAATTGGTTGTCATCATCAAAAAGAGGGAGATTGTTAAATCTCAGATTTTGATGATGAAACCAATTGATAGTGTTTATCTGATTTACATTTTAAGTGACGCAAGAAGCTTCGATCAAGGAGAGACAATTGAAGTAGGAAGAATCATGTTAGGCCGGAGTGGAACATGTTAGAAGATTGGACGTCGAGCCGAAGGATCGGTCAACGTGTCGGCAGAAGACTTCAGGCCGATAATTCGGGCATCGGGCCAAGTTGCTTGTAACTGTTCATTCTACTTTTGAAAGTCCTTGTTTTCTCTTTCTCTTTTTTCTCTTACACTCAAGGTGCTCGCTAAGTTGTTTGTAAAGCTTTCATCTTCGTGAAACGTCAAGACTTGTCTGTCATTCGTTTTCAATCTAATCAACTTTCTATTTTACAAGTCCTTCGGGACCTGTACGAGGTTGCAACAAGGCTGACCCTTTGCGGACACATATGTTGTAAGGGCATCTTATGACTTAGGCAAACCTAGCTAAGTCCGAGGAGTTGGCGCAAGGGTGCTTCACGACTTAGGCAACTCCAGCTAAGTCCATGACTTTGCTGCAAGGGTGTCTCACGACTTAAGCAATTTCAACTAATTCTATGACACCCTGACCAACACCAAGGGGCCATGATAGGGATAATCCTATCCCTTCCTAGCTTCTCAGCCACGTAAGCAAATACCTAAGCAAGACTCCAAGTCATCAGCTCCCCGCAAGAGACCATGTGATCCGGCCTAAGTTCAAGAAGTGGGCACACCAAGACCCGCTCTATATTAATGGTTGACTGCATGACCCAACCTCACCTGTCCTTCCAACTAGATAGAAGAAGAGAAGGTCGTACTCGACCTGAACAAAAGAAGGGAGCCTGACCACAAGCATGGCCCTGACAATCCTCTTGATGTAGCCCACAAGCAAGCAAGCCAGCCACATTGACACCTTCACCCCACCAGATAAGGGGGGGGCAAAATGGAGACTTGACAACCCCCACCAAGCGCTCAGTCGGGAAGCCCCTGGCGTAGACTTATTGTGTAGGACTATCAACAACCAAGAGATGACATCACTGTTACGAGATAACCCCACAACAAAGGAGAGCCCGATTCCTCTACTAGGTCTTTCCATTTCAAGGCTAGATCACCCCTTGCGAATCATCCTCCTAACGAACCTCCCTCGTCGGTCTGCTACATCAGTGAAGAGGAAATAATAGAATGAGCCTGCACCTTCAATAGTGAACCTATCAGGTCGACTCACCAATCGATGATATTCGTGACACTATCACCATTGATCCAATTATTTATAATATAGAAACAAATCATTTATTATTTACTTGTATTCCAATTTTAAAAACCTAAAAATTAGGGTTTATTATTATGTTTAAAAATAAACAATAAACCATAGCATCCTAATTATTTGGTGTTGGTCATATTAAAATTTATAAATATATAAATATATTTGAAATTTTTAATAAAATAGTTTTTAAGTTCTCTCTCTCTCTCTCTCTCTCTCTCTCTCTCTCTCTGTTTTTCATATCAGTAATAACAGAAATGTAAAGATACAAATT
The DNA here is from genome assembly GCF_036884655.1 of Musa acuminata AAA Group. Lineage (NCBI taxonomy): Eukaryota > Viridiplantae > Streptophyta > Magnoliopsida > Zingiberales > Musaceae > Musa > Musa acuminata. The sequence continues at coordinate 17,605,682 of NC_088358.1, read as the reverse complement.
TTTTTGGGTCCGAGTGTTTCCAAATAACACCGTGATCCGAATCCGGAATAAGGGAGAAATAAACACCGTTAACTCGACGTTATGATTTTTATTCTCGCACTGGCTGGTCCCCGCACTGCCAGAATTAACATACCGCCCTCGAATCTCCTTTTATTTACTACATGAGGCGTCCAGACGCGTTGCGGTAAGCTAACTGATGCAACGCCCCGCACCTTCCGACGTGGCCGAAATCGATCGCGGCGGATGCGCAGGGGAAGCGTCAGCTCGCGGCTATTGATCTCGTCCACGTGTACCTCCACGTGAGGCCATCTCCCGTCGGACTTGGCCTCGACGCCTGTTGCCCACCTCCATTTGCTCCACGTCACCCGGCGACCCGACCCTAATATCTCTCTCCTTCGACGCCTCCGGTTCCGATGATATCTCGTCTCAAACCCAAACTCCCCATCCCCCACGCACCATCCCCCACCCCCCGAGCACCCCCGCGCCCCGCCTCGGCGACCCCCCCCCGCCCCCCCCCGCCGCGGTCCGAGCCGTAGTCCATGGCGCTTCCCCCTGGCCAAGACCAAGAAGGAGCTCCTCCTCGCCGACCTGAGATTTAGATTCCCCAAATCGGATCCTCCTCCTCCCGGAAATTTTCTTGTCCTTTATTTTTTTGGATCTTTACAGGGAGTTCGTAGTTGGTCGGATCTCCGGGAACGGGTTCCTGAGATTTCACACTTTTATCGGTGGCGGAGGGACTCGAAATCTGATACGTTTTCCCTGTTCTTGATGGTGTTAATCAAGGTTGTTGGGAGTTCCTCTTGGTCTGGAAATCTATTTGGCGTTTTGTTGGATTCTTTTGTTGGCTCTTTGCTCTTTGTGGTTCTCGATTAGCTCTTTGGGCTTTTCGTTAGTATCGCTGTTGATCGTCATGTAAGGCCGCAAATCGGCGGATTACTCTTTCATTTTGATGATTGTCTTTGTTTTGAAGTCTGATTCGAAGGCGATATCGTGTTTTACTCGAAATAGCTGTTTTTTCTTTTGTTGGTCTGAGAATGGTTTCAATTTGCAGTGCTTCGAGTTCATCGCCATCTTTTATTGTGGTTTCAGAAATAGGTGGTGTTGATCGGGGTTTACGTTCTATGCTCGTTAAGAAGGGAACGAGATGTGTGCATTTAGTTGTTATTGATGGTAGGTGCCCATCAGGTGAGCCCCGATGGGGGTAGGAATAAGGGGCTGGCGAGCAGTAGCCATCGGGATCAGAACGAGTACAAAGAGGTAGCGGATGCCGCTGCCGAGGAACGTCAAGGGCTCTCAGAGGAAGATGAGTCCAAGATCAATGAGGCAGTGGGAGGGTTGAACCATAACCAGATAGGGGATGCTGTGCCACCGGAACAACAGTCTGGTGGGCTCCAGAAGCAGCAGCAGCAACAGTCGCCAGGGCCAATCATCCGCTGGGAGAGGTTCCTTCCCGTCAGAACGCTCAAGATTTTGCTGGTGGAGTATGATGATTCGACGCGTCAAGTTGTCAGTGCGTTACTCCGCAACTGCAGTTATGAAGGTAAACATTCAATCTCCTGGTGATTCTGCTTTAGTTCTAACTCAATTCTATTGTAAGTGCTGAACTTAGTGTGCTAAAAAAAGGCAACAACTGTCATCTTCATATCTTCTAAATATAATAGATTTTCCATTCTAGGTGGGCTAGACATTTGTTTTGTTGTTCTGACTTCTGATTTTGATAAATATTCTACATTTTCCTTATAGGTTGGGTAAACTGTAGTTGATTTTCTGTTATACACAATAAATATGTGATTTAGATGGACATATCTATTGAGTTGCTTTATTTGCTTTATTTCAGCTTCTTCAACCAAATGGAGGGATGAGGGAACTCCCTTTCCTTTAAAGGGAAAATGTTTCTGTGCTCATATGGTCTTACTGAACTTTGCTTGCAATATTTAGGCAATGACCAAGAGATTTTCATTTCAATTGTTCACTTCCTTTTACTTGTGATGAGTTTTTACTTTGCATGCCCATTAATTGTTTGTTTTTAATGGGATCGATCATCGAAATATAGGAGATTGAAGATCACAGTGGTCATCACAGTGGTCATAGACAAAAGAATTCACCGGTCTAAATGTTGTAAGCCTATGATGGAATTTGATACTTAATTGTAGATAACAACAGTAAAGGTCCTTATAAGATCTGGGGATTATTAAACATACAACATGTGTTACATGCTCAAACAAGATACCTAACAAATGCATACTGGTGATATCCTTTAAAGAACTATGGATTATTATCAAGTGCACATGGTTATTATGTTCCTTTTATCAAATATCATTTTGTTTTACTTGTGGGAGTCTATCCACCCATTAACATAATCATGGTTGAATTGCTCCCTAGTTGTAAATACAATTACGTATGGGCTCTGTGCTGGCTCAAACCAAGGTACTTAAGTCTGAAAATTAGAGCTTGGATCATTTCAGTCATGGCATAGGCTGATCCACATCAAGGCAAAGCCTAACTCCATTCCCAAGTTTGAAGTGCATGCAAAGAAATGGATTGTGTATGTATGGGAATAAACAACATTAGTATATTTAATGCCATGATTTAAATGACTCTTTTCAGGAAGAAAATAATATGGGATACTTCTTGATATCTATAGGTTAATGTTAAGACTGAACCTAGCGTTTGAGGCTTCTATCATTATGGGGTTTGAATTTTTATAGGTTAATCTGCATTTATGAATTTATAGATTGTAAGCTTTTCTTATGGCAAGTAGAATGAACAGTTGTCTTACTTGCCCTGAATATTCCAGTGCATAGAAGTTTATAGATTGTTCTTTTGTGTTTCATTACATGGAATCTCTTTTGCAACACCTTTTCTCCATCTATAATTGTTTTGAGTATGAAATTATTTCATATTGTCCACTTTTTGTTGTTTTAAAATTCATGTCATACACTATCATTTATAATATGTTATTTTATTTTTATGTTGGGTTAAGGTCCATTTTAGCCCATGTGGTTTTGGCTATAGATCACTTAAGCCTTTATGGTTTACTCATGTAAAAAAAAAACCCCTACATTTTTAAAAATGTAGCATATAAGTTCCCCTCGTCAAGTTTGAGTTAACAAACATTAGAGTATGCTCACGTGGCATGCTGATATACAATAAATCATTAATATAATGACACATGTAATTTATGTTTAGAAAAGGGTTAAGGTCCATTTTAGCCCCTGTGGTTTTGGTCATGGACCACTTAAGCCCTTATGGTTTATTCGTGTCTAAAATAACCCTTATATTTTAAATAACGTAGCATATAAGCCCCTTCCGTCAAGTCTGAGTTAACAGACGTCCACCATCAATGGTAGGAGGAGGCGTCATGGAAGCGACCACTAGCAGTAGCACCGAGCCTCTCCTGTCTAATAGGGCGTCGTACGCACGTAGCCTCTCCCGCACTGATGACGAGCTCATGAGCTTTCGGTTCTGCCTTAGGTGGATGTGCGTCGACCAGCCCGATGCTAGGCACACAGTGCTCTCCTGGTCCCTCTTCCCCCTCTTAGGTGTCTTTGTCCCTACCGCTTCCCACTTCGTCCTCTCCTGTGCCCTCACCCGTTGCGCCTACAACGTGATGGTCCAACTCTCCCTCACCTCCACCTCCACCTCCGGCCTCTCTTACCTTTATCTCTTCACCTTCGTCCACCGCCATGGTGTCACGGACTTAGCTGGTTTTGCTTAAGTCGTACGGTACCCTTGCGTGTCCGTCCGCAAAGGTCAGCCTCCCCGAAGCCTCCCATGGTCCCTTGGGACCCACGAAAGAGAAAACGGGTTAGAGAAAATGCCTCACTCGGGATCCACAAGCAAACATTCCAGGAAACACTTCATAGACAATGCAAATTACAAACAGACTTTACAAGCTCTGAACAGTTGCACAACAAAGGGTTAAAATGGTCCATTATAGACCGAAAATCTCTCACAAGTGTCCACATGACACAACCTTTATTTACAAGCCTAAAGTTGCCACCAAACCCAACTAAAATGGGACTATTAAGCCTTCGGCCGTCCCTCTACATGCTGTGCAAAGCATGAACATATCGAAAGACACGGACATACATAAGCATTACATCAAACATCCTGTTTCAAAGTTTGTCCGTGACATTCTCCCCCACTTATTCCTTCGACGTCCTTGTCGAAGCCTTTGTGAACACTACAACTCCTCGCCTTTGCTGAGTCTTCAATCTTCTGCTCTAGCGGCAATGCGCCTCTTGGCTTCCAGCTGCTCTCCGCTGTTGTTTTTTTTTAGTAGTCGAACCTTTGATCCGCCATGCTACTTCAACTCACCAATGACTCTGACTCTAGTGTGGGGTTGGCTGAGTTATGTTGATCCTTGTTGATTCCTGCGAATCCTCCAAATAAAGGAAAAAGACCATCCTTACTATGCGTCAGTCTCTCAAATGCCTCATGCTGCTTGAACTGGGCGGATGCTTGTTGAAGCTTTAACGAGCATCGCCTCGCAAACTTTCGAAGTTTTTGGTCATTCCTCTACAAAATTTGCTCATCGACTCTTCTTTCACTTAGTTGTCACTTCCAAGTAGATTCGCATCACTTCCGCTTTCGATTAGCATTCTGTTGGGAAATGAGGCGGATACTCTACTCTCAGTAGCACTGATCACCAATGGTGAGGATTTGACAACTATTGTCTTTTAATATCTTCGAAGGGTCTTTGAACCTATGCAGAGCTCCTCTGCTGGATAGATAAGAGAATTAGGGTACTCGGTTTCGCCCATTCTCTTAAGGGTTAAGAAGGCAAAGGTTACTTGACTTCGCCCGCCTCCTCGAGGTTGTACTCCATGCATCGAGTTCGTTACTGGCCTTCGCCTGCTCTTTGCTCATACTTCTGAAGCACTTGAAGTGTTTGCACTTCTTGCGTTGAGTTAGTTACTGTGATTCACCTTCTTAATGTCATCGAACTTCTGGAATGCAGGAAGTTTTCACCCCAACTTGGAGTAATTCTCTAATAGATTTGGTCGCCTCTAGGATTGTACCGTCTTCTCCATCAACCCTGCCGCCTACTTTACTGAGTAGCAAAGGTACAGCACCACGTACTGCCTACTTCGTTCCTTGGTCGTGCACTCTTACCTGACCCGAAGTCCTTCACTTTTGGCTATCTTGATGAGACGCTCGTTGACACCGGCCTTACGAAGTTCCTTGGCCTCTGCCCTTCAGCCTTGTCTCGGTACTTGGAGTTTGTCTCTGCATGCTCCACCTCCTCGGCCCCTTTCACGACCAAGCGCTCTCCCTCCATGAGAGCAAGGGATCAATGACTATCACGGAAGTCCCGCCTCTGCGGTACCATGGCGCTACCATGCCCATGGCCCTATTATCCGTCACCTCGCATCTACATCCCTTTTCTTCACGATCAGTAGATATGTCTCTGTGGCACTCCTCCGAGTTCACCTCCATTCTAACTGATGCTTGATTTTGGGTAGCTAAGTCCCTTTGGACTCGTCGTCGCTTCCTCGCCCCTTTTGACCCCTTGCTTCAACACCTCTGTGTTCTCCAAGTAGCTCCTTTTGGTCGATGAAAAGACAAACTACAACTCCCATGCATGGCCTCTGCCATTACGTTATAGGATTTGCACTAATTCTGTTCTCCTTAGCTTCCTTGGTAGCAACGTTCGCTTATTCGATCTTGTCCTCTGACTTGCCGGGCTCCCTTAAGCGAATATGGGCTCTTGAGCAGTCCAACTCTCTAGCTGCTTCGATTATACCTCTACATGATCAAGCCCTTCCCATGGGACTCACTGGTACTTGCATTCGAACTTTTCCCTTGGTGGAACACAGCTCCTATATGCTGATGACCAAGGCTTTCATTCGATGCAAAATTCGATACACGCACGGATGCCCCGCCTCTGCGGTACTATGGCCTTCACTCCTTGAATCCATAGCCCTTCTTGCCGTCGTGTTGTTCACCGAAGTGGAGCTTCCAGTAGCTCTCGATCATACCTCCGTATAATCTAGTCCCTCACGGGACTCATTCATGTGTATCACATTGCCACGAACTGTTCCACCACGATCCGTTGCACCATGTCGCCTCCTGGTGACATCTCCATTGCATTCTGATCCTTGTGGGATGAACTCGAATTGTGATCCCTCCATGTGTGGCCTCTGCCAATACATCACAGGGTTTCTTCCACCTTTGATTTTGTTCACTCCTTTGGCAATCGACCTTCATCCACCCACTCTTGGGTTACACCTAGATGAAGTATCGCTCTAGGACAGTCCGTTGCCTAGTAGCTCCCGAAGTCCCTCGACTTCACTGCAATTAGTGCACCATTGCCTGGATCCTGGGCCTTTGCCCCTACCAGCATAATCTTCGCTGCACACCGCTTCCTTCATGGCAACTTGAATGACAACACTGTGGCATATTCTTCAAGAGTACCCGCCTCCACGTCCTCTTGCCCCGTGCTAAGGCCTTCTGAACCCAACTTCGCCTCCGTAAGTTGAGTCGCCTTAGTTCCTCCATCAAATGCTTCTCCGAGATAAGGTGCATGTGCCTAGAAGCTCCCTTCGTCTTTAGCACCATGCACCATGCAAGATGAGTCCGCTCCATCAGAATGAAGGACCCATGGAACAACATGATTCTGCTCTTGCCTCTGCAAGAGTTCGTGTCCTTGACCTCTGTCCAAGGAAAGCATTGTGCCTCCGCTCCATGTTCCATCGTCTATGCTGGCTCTCTTCATGCGGCTTGGGTACTTCACCAAGTTACACCCAAGTTGCTCCACTCATCGTTTTGCATTGAGTTGATGGTGGCCCTCGCGCCCACCATTCCACGGGTCAACCCTCCCTTAAGTCCGATCTCCATATCGACTCCAAGTGTGCCTTCATTTGTGTTGCTTTGGGTCACTCCCCTACTTGATCTCGCAATGCATCCACCAATGCATTCTCTCGAGCGAGATCATGCGACGACTCCTCGCCGCTTGCTCAGTCCATTGAGCTTCGTGGAGTTGTTGTTTGTTGAGGTACTCCTCAACATGTGAGGTCCGTCCCACATAATTCTCCCTCTGGAGAGCCGGGACTTATCCCTCCTGGATAACTGTCCCGTTGGAGCAATATCTCTCTTCGTTTTAGAGACCACCATCCCTTTGAACTACTCTGATTTGCTGAACAAACTATGCATTGTTCTGCCTCCTACAAACGCACTTGCTAGATTGCGACTCCACGTCAATACAGCCCCCGTTGCACCACTTAAGGCCTAGCAACATGATGAACTCGTTGCACACTTCAGCCTCCTACGGACGTATCCTTCACATGCCGAAGAGAAAGTTTTAATACTCCATGGCGCCGAGTTTCGATCGCCTTGGGATAGCCGCGGACATTCCATCGTCCGCATACAAGCCCATGTATGAGTACCGAATTCTTTGAGTTAGCAATTCCCCTCACCTCTGTGAGCTTTGCACAACTCTTTCGGTCGCTGAGCAACTCATTCCACCTTGTATGATCTCATCTTTTACCAAGCGCCTCGCTTGCCTTCAGCACCATCAAGTATAGTTGTCAACGTTGAGCCGTAGCTCAAACTCAGCCATCCCAACCTTTGTGTGCTTCGCATTCTTCCAAGCTTGCCTGTTCTCGTGGCGCCTCTCGCGCGAAGGGTTGGTCATTCCTCTGAATGTCAATCTCAGATGCTCGCTCCTCCGAGCGACTCCTTTTCCCTACATCTCCATGCCCGTTTTCTCCCAAATGGTCGTGCGTGTGCTGACTGCCCTCAACGCAGCCCCGCTAGGTCCCCCACGTTTGCATGCTAAGTGTTTCTATGAGTGCTTGTCCCACTCCGATACCATCTGTCACGGACTTAGCTGGTTTTGCTTAAGTCGTGCGGCACTCTTGCGTGTCCGTCCGCAAAGGTCAGCCTCCCCGAAACCTCCCATGGTCCCTTAGGACCCACAAAAGAGAAAACAGGTTAGAGAAAATGCCTCACTCGGGATCCACAAGCAAACATTCTAGGAAACACTTTATAGATAATGCAAATTACAAGCAAAATTTATAAGCTCTGAACAGTTGCACAACAAAGGGTCAAAATGGTCCATTACAGACCGAAAATCTCTCACAAGTGTCCACATGACACAACCTTTATTTACAAGCCTAAAGCTGCCACCAAACCTAACTAAAATGATACTATTAAGCCTTCGGTCGTCCCTCTACATGCTGTGCAAAGCATGAATATATCGAAAGACACGGACATACATAATCATTACATCAAACATCCTGTTTCGAAGTTTGTCCGTGACAATAGGTTCCGTCGCTTCCTCTTCCTTGACAAAATGGATATTAACCTTTTTTTAAACTTAAATTACACATGTCATTATATTAAGGGTTAAGGTCCATTTTAGCCTATGTGGTTTTGGCCATGGACCTCTTAAGCCCTTATAGTTTACTTGTATCTAAAATAACTCTTATATTTTTAAAAACGTAGCATATAAGCCTCTCCCGTCAAGTTTGAGTTAACAAACGTTATAGTTTGCTTATGTGGCATGTTGACTCATAATAAACACATTAATATAATGACATGTGTAATTTAGAGTTAAGGTCTATTTTAGCTCCTATGGTTTTGGCCATGGACCTCTTAAGCCCTTATGGTTTACTCGTGCCTAAAATAACCCATATATTTTAAAAAACATAGCATATAAGCCCCTCTCGTCAAGTCTGAGTTAAAAGACGTTAGAGTCTGTTTACGTGGTATACTGACTCACAATAAATCATTAATATAATGACACGTGTAATTTAAGTTTAAAAAAAACTGAGACATCCATCAATGGCTAAAGGAGGCGTCGTTGTGGAATCGATCACCAATAGCAACATCGAGTTGTTGTTGCCTAGCAGGTCATCGTCAGTGCGGGAGAGGCTGTGTGCGTATAATGCCCTACTAGGTAGCAGTGGCTCGGTGTTGTTGTTGGTGGTCACTTCCACAACGACGCCTCCTCCTGCCATTGATGGAGGTTTTAGTTTTTTATTTAACTGAAATTGTATGTGTCATTATATTAATGATTTATTGTGAGTCAGCATGCCACGCAAGTAGACTTTAATGTCTGTTAACTCAAACTTGACGGGAGAGGCTTATATGTTACGTTTTTGAAAATATAGGGACTATTTTAGACACGAGTAAACCATAAGGGCTTAAGAGGTCTATGGCAAAAACTACAAGGGCTAAAATGAACCTTAATCCTAAATTACACATGTCATTATATTAATAGTTTATTGTGAGTCAACATGCCACGTAAGCAGACTTTAACATCTATTAACTATGACTTGACGGGAGGAGCTTATATACTATGTTTTTGAAAATGTACGAGTTATTTTAGACACGAATAAACTATAAGGGCTTGAGAGGTCCACAACCAAAACCATAGGGGCTAAAATGGACCTTAACCCTTATATTAATGGTTTCTTGTGAGTCAGTATGCCGCGTAAGTAGACTCTAACGTCTGTTAACTCAGACTTGACGGGAGGGACTTATATGTTACGTTTTTTAAAATGTAGTAGTTATTTTAGACACGAGTAAACCATAAAGGCTTAAGTGGTTCATGACCAAAACCACAGGGGCTAGAATAGACCTTAACAATTTTTTAAACTTAAATTACATATGTCATTATATTAATGGTTTATTGTGAGTCAGCATGCCATATAACCAGACTTTAACGTTTGTTACCTCAGACTTGACGGGTGGGGCTTATATGCTACGTTTTTTAAAATGTAAAGGTTCTTTTAGACATGAGTAAACCATAAGTGCTTAAATGGTCCATGGCCAAAACCACAAGGGCTAAAATGGACCTTAACCCTTTTGTATTTATAAATGAATTTTTCCAGAATATGAAATTAGCTCCTATTGTCAACTTCAAGGATTTTAATTTCAAATGATAGCGCCCGTACTGGGCGGTATCAGCCTGGTTGCGGTGAGGGAAGAATAAATGTCGAGGGAGAAGAGAGAGAAGGCGTTTGAAGAAGAGGGAGAATCAGGAGAACCTTGACGCTTTCTGATCCAGTGCTGCCCTCCCTCGATGATCCCGATCCAGAAGGTACTAGAGATGCGGCGGCTCAGCTTCTTCTTCGCCGCGTTCTTCGTCGAAGGCTGAAGATGCTTGCGACCTTTGTCGCATTCTTCGCCGAAGGCCGAAGGCGTCTGTAGCCTTCGATGCCTTCGTCGAATGCCGTAGATGTAGAGAAGATTAATCTTCTTCTCGTTTGACACGACGAGGAGAAGAAAAGGAGGCGATGTCACCGAGGCAGCATACGCCTCCTTTTTTTTAATTATATTATATTATATATATATATACGTACCGAACGATATATCCTAGCGTACCGCTCGGTACACCTATACCCATACCGTACTGTACCGAGCAAAGCTCGAAACACCGGTACGATACGAAATTACGAACCTTGGTCAACTTTGTGTTAACTTTTTTTTAAAATTCTTTCGAAGGACACCAAAGCAGTACAGGTCTAGTATTGTCAGTTCAATGAGGTGTCAGAACTAATATTGGACCAAGGTTTTAAACTTTGGTACCCACAAGGGTTTCCATTGTTTTCCATGACCAATTGAGCTTATGTTTCCTTTTTGACTCCTGACATGGTTCACTTGTTTTATCTAGACCCAAAGAATTCTGAGCTATTTAGTTTGCAGAGTATGCAGATTAAACCATGAATGGGACCATCTTGGTGTGGCAGTTATCAAACCAATTGGTTCAATACAAACATGTTCAAATTGACAAACTCGTTAAGTTGGTAATTTTTCAGTAAGGACAACAAGGGTAAAATATTATGGCGAACATTTCATCCCCCTTCCTCTTCCCTTCTTGTCATGGTGCTTGTTTGTTTTGTCCTTGACTTCTCTAGATGTTATATTTTTATGGTAATATTTCTGGGAGATGGTGTTTGTATTTAGACTCCTTAATGCTCTTCTTTCCCATGGTAATTATTAGTTTTACTTTCTTATATCCTACAATAAGGTTTGCCTTCATTTATTCCAACTGGTTCTTAATTTAAAAATAACCAGTTAAATTTGTATAAGTATAATACCAGCTTTGTTTTTAGTTTTAAACTATATTCTTAGTATCACATTTTCTTTTTAATTATGGACCAATAAACCTTGACACTCCTGAGCTCCATGAGTGTTTATAGATCAGAAGCAACTATTGCAGACCTGACCTTGTCATAAAATGCAAGGTCCGAGGCCCAAAGTTCTATTTTCTAGACACATGGTGGATGGTAATGGTTCATTTTCCTGACCTGATGGTATTCCTACTAATTAGATAGGATAAACGTCTCTCTAGATTTGCAAGGAAAAATGAAAATCAATATTATATTTAATGGCAATGATACCCCTGAAAATTTTCTTAAGGAGTCTTTATTATCAGCTTGATGTATCCATATGAGATTCTAATAACGACCTACAATTATGACTATTTCATGATCTAACTTGGTTCTACACCCATCCAAGAACAACTAAGTTTTATATTTCAAGAAACATGTGCCACGCCTATAGTATTATCAGGTATTGGTTTACTCAGTAATAAAAAAAACTTTATGGCTTGCTAAATTTGTCTTTGGTACACATTTTCTTGAACTAAAGCTACTTTATTTTCTTAGCAGTGAGTTCAATATAAATAATCAGCTGGTAATTGATTTATTTACTTTTTCATTCTTGACAGTTACTGCTGTTGCAAATGGTCTACAGGCATGGAAAATATTGGGGGATCTAACTAATCATATTGACCTTGTCTTGACTGAGGTAGTCATGCCTGGTTTAACAGGCATCGGTCTTCTAAGCAAGATCATGAACCATAAAACCTGCAAGAATATTCCTGTGATCAGTGAGTATTCTTCTTTTATTTCATTATTAAAATATCAATTTCTTAAAGTGTTTATCAATTATTCGTATGTGATACTTTTAACTGCTTCACTTTTTGAGCTTTGTGTGCAGTGATGTCATCAAATGATTCCATGGGTACTGTCTTTAAGTGTCTATCGAAAGGTGCAGTTGACTTTTTGCTGAAGCCTATCCGGAAGAATGAGCTTAAAAACCTTTGGCAGCATGTCTGGAGAAGATGCCACAGTGTAATTTATCTTGTTCACTGATAATTTCAAGCTCTTTATGTTATGGTGTCTGTCAAAAGTCATAGTCATCTATATCATTGTCATAAGTATCTTCAATTTTTGATGGGTCAAGGCACTTTGATACTGGTTTTGTCACAATGAGACCTTTTGTCCTCTATCCGTTGGTTGATTGTTTTAGTAAATTATCCTCCCCCCTTGTGTTTGTTTCTGATTGCACCAACTTGCTTTATCTCAGTCCAGCAGTAGCGGAAGTGAGAGTGGAATCCAAACCCAGAAATCAGTTAAGTCAAAGAGCTCTGATGACTCTGACAATAATAGTGGCAGCAATGATGATGACAATGGGAGTGTAGGCTTTAATGCAAGAGATGGCAGTGACAATGGTAGTGGAACTCAGGTAAACTTTCTTCTAACATGTTTTACTTGTCATCTTCTTATCTTTCATTATGGGAGCACAAAAATAAGATATTTATATGATAACTAATAAATGTTGGCTGCATCTAATTTTCTGCGCTGGAGCTTCAATGCTTTCTGGAACATACGATTTGTTTCTAAATGCCTCTTTCTTTACAGATTTCTGAAGTTGTCTTATGGTTCTAAATTCTAATGCCATGATCAACTTTATGGGCAACATGTGGAAGAACATCAACTTGTTCCTTTTTGTTTTTATTTGTAAAACCTGTGTGCATCCTAATCTACTTATTGACACTACTTAATGACACTAATTTCATCACATAATTTGATTTAGTATGCACTAAAAAGAACCTACTTTATAATAAGTTGCATAGATCAGAAATGTTTTGTGAACAAATTATGGGAAGATTTGTTTGTCTTACTGTTGTCACTTCTAATGATGCATTTATGATAATAATGACCCTCTAATATCTGAACTTGCTTACAGCTAGCATCCCAATCTAAAATTACTTTGTTTCTAACCTTTTTGAACTATTTAGACGAATGATAGTACAGAATTGATTTGTGCATTGAGATTATAAAGTCCACTAGAATTGCATCACAAGAATAAGCTGAATGTAAAAAGGAAATAACAATTGTGAAAGAGCAATCACTGAATCTACTGAGATCTTCAGTTGGGAGGATGACTCCACTTAAGCTAGTTACTATTGACCAATGAACTCGATGTCAGAACATTTTGTTGTATAAAACTGAGTCTCTTTTAGTACCAAACACTCCCTTACATATGATTCATGTCTATACCACATTTCATGAATCATGAATCATTTTCTCATCTTCTGTGCATCTTGTAGATATCTTCTGGTATATTCAACTCTTGCTTCAGGCTCTTATTGGAGTATAGAATTTTTTCATGTACATTTGCCCTCCCTTAGTCATACAGCTTTGTGGTACCTCTAAGCATCATTTGATTGTGATGATCACAAAGCTTAGAATTGTCTGAAGTTATTTATGGTATATGTCTTACTTATAGATATCATTACAATGTGTTGGTATCTGACATGTATATGTGGGCCATACTGTTATTTTCTCTTACTTCTCTTTCATGATATTCTTAAGAAAAACCAAGAAGAGAGCGATTAATTTACTAGCCCTGGACCAACTGAAAAGATAGAGAGGTGTGCCTATTTCTTTTTCACATGACAAACCTTGATGGCTCATAAGCTATGTGAAGTTGGATTGATCAATAATGGGAAATTTTCATACATTTTTCCTCCAAACATTGAATTTATCCCTCCAAACTTTAAAATATCATAGATTTCCTGCAAAATTATATATTATAACAAATCAAATATATCCCTTCCAAGAGCTACCTTTAGTGGGTATTGGCTAAAAGTTGGTTAAATGGTATGGCACTATGGCTAAGCTCTAATTGGGGTGAGAGGATGAGTCAAATATAAGAAATGCTCATTTCACCTCTAACTTACTGATGCAATGAACCTATCTCTTACCCTCTCAGCTTTACCTATCTGAATCATGTCCAAATTTGATTTCAATTGTCCAAATCCTTCCCTTTCTCAATCCCCCATTATCTAGTCTCTCTTTTACATGTGTAAATCATCTTATGAGAGAGAGAGAGAGAGAGAGAGAGAGAGAGAGAGATGTGTGATGTTATGAATGGAAGGAGAGAGATGCTTCATATTTATAATGAATGGATCAGACTGTTCCAGAGCCATTTATCAAGGGTGCATTAAGAAGTAATCCTCATGACCATTAATGTTCTGGGAGCGTATCTGAAAAAGCAAACAAGAACTTGTTCCTAACAATCAAAGAAAACAGTAGGCCAATGATGGATAATTAGTGGGACATATTTGATAAACTTACTCTTTTGCAGATGTAGAAAATTTTGGAGTTCAAAGGAATAAATAAGATATTTCGGTATTCTGAAGGATATGTATGAAATATTACCACAGTTCAGCAATTTGAGAAGAACAGAATGCCTTTTGTTGCCTTTCTTTTGCAACATCCTCGCATTACCTATAAGGCTTCCATACACAATGAGTGCTAGAAAAGATTCTAATTTGACACGCAGAGTTCCTGGACAAAGCGTGCTGCAGAGGTTGACAACTCCCAGCCTATATCTTCTTCAGATAGGTTAGCTGATCCGCCTGATAGTACTTGTGCACAAGTAATTCATGCGACACCCAAAACCTTTTGTAAAGATCTGCTGCCTACATCTGCCAACAGAGAAAACCAGGGTAAGCTAATATTACTTCAAAAACAACTAACTTGTCACATATTTCCAGTGTTCTTGTAAAACTTTGGTCTGTCCTCTAGATGATTGCATGGGCAAAGACTTGGAGATTGGAGTCTGCAGGGCTCCAGAAATGCAAAATGAAACTAATCCTAGCGAGCAGCATTGTACCAAACAAACAGACACAATAGTGGATAAATTGTCCGCAAAGGACCCCAAGAATGAGGGCCTTCTAAGCACTCTTCGCAACAATCTGTTTGATGATTCAAGTGCTCAAGCTGCTAACCTGACTGGTGCAATTGATAATAGCTCTGATACTCAAGTGGCGACCGGAGCTATTCAGACTCTCAGTGGCTTCTCCAAGATCTCAGAAGGCCAAAATAAGATTAACTACACCTCAAAAGATTTGCTGCCCCATAAGCTGAGTTTAAAGAGGTTGAGATCAATTGGTGAGAGTGGAACTGCCACTCGAGATGACCGAAATGTTGTAAGACGTTCAGATTTGTCTGCATTTTCAAGGTGCAGCAAACAAACAATTTAAAAATATATTGTTCATTATATAGCTCAGAAAGATAGAAGTTCTAACTGCTCTTATACATGCAAGGTATCACACATCTGCTGCTTCTAATCAAGCCCCCATCGGAGGTGGAGGAAGCTTCTCCCCACTTGACAATAGCTCAGAAGCAATTAAGACAGTATCTACAAACAATTTTATCTCTGGTTCCAATGTGGCTTTCCTGAAGCAAGGCTCCAATGGCAGTAGTAACAACAATGACATGGGATCCTACACCAAGAATGTTTTCACAAAACCAGCATCATACAAAGATAAAGCAGCATCTTCATTATTAGTCAAGTGTGCACAGACCTCAGCTTTTCATCCGGTGCAGTATCGAGCCTCAGAAAGCCAGGAGCCTGTGCAGGAGAATGTGGAAAATGTGACAACAGCTTCAGCCACAGGACATTTGAGGGATATCCAGCATCAAGTCCCGGCACAACATCATCATCATCACCACTATCATCACCATCACCACCATGTTCACAATGTGCAGCAGCACAAACCACAGCTGCCACAAAATCGCAGCGACTTGTCACTAAAGAACAATGCAGGAGCTGCACCACAATGTGGGTCATCCAGTGTGTTTAATGGGCCAGTTGAGTGTGATGCTGCAAATTATAGCATAAATGGAAGCCACTCAGGCAGTAATCATGGAAGCAATGGAAATAATGGAAGTAGTACTTCTATCCAAACTGGAGGATTGAACATGGAGAGTGCTAATGGTATTGCAGAACAGAATGGCCCTGGAAGTGGAAATGGAAGTGGGAGTGGCAGCGGTAGTGGAATAGATCAGAACCGACTAGCTCAAAGAGAGGCTGCCTTGAAGAAGTTTCGGCAAAAAAGGAAAGAAAGGAACTATGGAAAGAAGGTAGCTCTATCTTTGCTTTGATGTTTTAAATTGATTTTATTTTGAGAGCATGCACATTTATTTGAACAGTGAAGCATATGCATCCAGTGCACCTCCAATTTGAATTATCTTTGGCAAACTAAAGTTGTGCCTTTAAGATAAAATTGATTGGTGCACAATCTTTAGCTCAGTACATCATCATGTTGAAACCAAGGTTTTTAATCTCATATCGTACTGACATATTGAGTTTTGCTCGGTATGGTATGGTGCCAGTGTACCATGCGGTATACTAGGGTGTATCGAGTGGTATACCTAAAATATGTATAAAACCCCTTCGAAAATACCTGAAAAATAGAAAAAAGTTAGGATAAAGTTTTTAAGTTAGAAATAAATATACATTTAGTATAGTGCCACATATCTTTTTCGAGCTTTGAGGAGTTGCCTTGTGCAAGGTTCGCAATTTCAGTTTGTTTTGGATCATCCTTCCATTAATATTGAATTATCTACAGAAAAACTATTTGAATTGTTAGATTATTTTGTATACAATTTAAATTTTAAGATTCAAATAAATTAAGTAATCATATGTGTAGATATACCTGATTCTACTACCAAAACGAACGATGGGCCTCCACGGGTGGTGGATCGAGATCATCGATCCTATATATCTATATATTAATATGATATGTTTGTCGGACCTAATCCTGAAATTAATCCCACGACATAGTGTATTGATATACCATATGTCATTTGCGCATTAATGTGGTAATGGTCATAGGTTGATCATCGTGAATCACATGTGTCCGAGGCGGCTCCTGAGGCATGTATTGGTGAATGTCAGAACTTCTAATTTCGCTACTGATCTGTTGCTTCGTGTCATATTGTTGCTCGGAGAAGTATAACCAACTATCACCGTACTGTTGTTGGCCATAACATTCGCCATAATACGACAATTGTGAATACAATAAGTTTCGTTCTATGTCTATGTCGTGTAGGCTTTGTCGCATCTACTAAAAATCATCCACTGGCTTCCCCTTCCCCTTCCGTGTATAAACTTGACCAGTACCTCATTGAGCTCCATGATTTGAATCTTTGATGGTATGTGTAAAACACTGCTCCTTGGTCCATACACCACCCTCAAATTGTGTAAACGGGACCAACGACTCCCTAATGTCGCCGCTATCATCGGTCAAGGCATTGTTGTCCACGTCATTACCATGTCTCTGGACCGAGCAAGTTGCTGAATGCGATTGTGAAGGTGTCTCATCGCCTGACTCGATTTTTTCCAACAGTGCAACTGATGCTACTGCTTTCCCCTTTGTCTTTGCCTTTGTATGTTGGGCGGATAATTGTGATGGTTGGGTGTCTCTAGTTTCTAAAGTAGATCTTGTCTAGCTCCTTCTGCCATGTTCTGACCGAGGGAGATTTTTCTTCTACTTGGGATGTGCTTCCTCTTCTTCTATTGCCTCGGTGATAAAACACGAAGGACATTGAGGATCTCCCACCCCATCAAGCAGAGGATCCTCTTGGTTCTCCGTCACTTCGACCCACTCTAACATCAGCTCTAAATCTTCATTGTAGAAATGGAGGTCGAGGGGATCAATCTTTGGTTCCTCTGGCTCCTTGTCCAGCTCGACACACCGCAACCTTAATCGCTTGTTATAGTGGACCTATACCAGTTTCTCAACCATTTATACGATTGTTGTGGACCTTCATATAAATTAATGCGAACGTTAACTAATTATGTTTGCAACCACTAGATATCGTCGTTTGTGAAAGTACACGAACGACAATCTTCCTTAAATTTAGTGCATCCCCTCCAAATTGTAGCCACCACTCTGTCACAGACTTAGTTGGAATTGCTAAAGTCATGAAGCACCCTTGTGGCAAAGATACGGACTTAGCTGGAGTTGCCTAAGTCGTGAAGTACCCTTGCGCCAACTCCTCGGACTTAGTTGGGATTGCCTAAGTCATGAGGCGCCCTTGCGACATATGCGTCCATAAAGGGTTAGCCTAGTTGCAACCTCGTATACGTCCCGAAGGACCTGTAAAACAGAAAGTTGATTAGACTAAAAATGAGCAACGGACAAGTCCTGACGTCTCGCGAAGAAGGAAGCTTTACAAGCAATTCAACGAGCACCTTGAGTGCAAGAGAGAAAAGAGAGGAAGGAGAAAACAAGGACTTTAGAAGGTAGAATGAGCAGTTGCAAGTCCACAAACAGCTACTCACCAGGTGTCGAGCGCGAAGGCAAGTTCCCATCAAGTTAACGTGCGAATTTATGAAGATTGTTCAACACTCAACACTATACCGAAGCCCCATCCAGCCCTATACCACCCGGGGGGTTCCAGGGTGCTGAGATGGCTAACATCTTGCTTGCAGTTGCGGTCTGCAGAAAATAGCCCGTGGCACGTGAAAACAGAGCCATTTTAGGGTAATTTTGCCTGGCGTAGTGATTGGTCGCACTGTAGTGCTGCAACCTATTCGAACATGTATTTTTACAAGGAAAAACACACAAAACCAAGGCAAAAGATGCTGCTAAGCATCTGTACATGGATGCAAAAGTGACGAACGGTTCATTGAACGAAGTTGTTGCAAGTGCACGACGACTGTTCTTGACAACTCGATTGCAAAAAGATATAAATAAGACTTTATTAGCATAACAAATAATCAATATCAAATATAGTTGATAATAAATACCAGGATCCATTGTGTAATGCACGATACTAACCAATTGTATCTCGGAATAATTGACCCTCCATAAAAACATCGATTGCATCAGTAGTGGATGACAAGAGTCAATATATAACATTTTTTGGTGTCGTTAGCAAATCATTTTGCGTTCCAAGAGTATATCGAAATTGAATTGTTGGGTTTAGATAATATGCTGCAAGACATAATATTATTAGTAGAAATTTTTTATTCAATAAAAAATTATGAATTAAATTACACTGAATATAAATTTACTTGTATTATGGATATGTTGGTCCATATGAACTTTAGTCCTACGATCAATGATTTATAAGTATTGGTTGGCCTTAAAATTATCTTTGAATGCTTTCCTGACCTCGTCTCTTGTTGTAATTAACATATGTTTAAGATAAGGCATTTGTGGACACTCGTCTATATCGATCTTACGGAGGACAATATAAAGTGGTTCTACACTTTTTATGATTTCATTCACGATCTCCCAAAATCTAAAAGAAAGAATGGTCTTTTCCATCTTTTTATCGCTCAATCTCGAATATTTGGAATCAGACCATTTTTGTGAGGTGACCGTTGCCTTGAGGCCCTACCTCTTTTACTGTAATGACTTTAGCATAATAAAATTGGTAGCAAACCGAATGACTCCAGGTCGGAGTATCTCACCATTTACATACCTACCTTTACATTAAAGAGTCGATCCAAATATGATTATATATAAACTTTGTAATTGACTATACTCGAGCTACACACTTGCTGACCAATGCTAGCTCGCCAATATCCTTTAGCATTATATCCATGCAATGAGCTACACATGTAGTCCAAAACAATGTTTTTTCTTTTTTTTATCAATTGTAAACCTGTCCTTTGTAAATTTGCTCTATTATTGTTGACTATTTAGACAATATATTGTGGTCTAATCTCCTCTACTATAGTGTCCATCAAATTTTCAATATAGTTTATATCTTGGATTTTGTTAGAAACATTAATCGACTTATGAAACACCACCCGTTTGTTGCAATAAACAAAAACAATTATGATACTCATTCTTGTTGATCCTGTCCAATTGTCACATATTAATGTTACCCCATATTCGTCTCATTGTCTCTTGAAAGATTTGATCCAATCCTTTAATTATGTCACCTCATCTAAATACATGTCGTGGATCTCCCTCGATGTTTGAGGTTGGATCCCCATGCTAGACTTTTGAATAGAAGAGATCATGCTATAGTAATATGGACCTTGGGCCATGTTTGCTGGAATCCTATGAAAGCTGAACTATTTTGAAATTGCCTTCACAATATTCCGCTTCTTTTCTTTTGCATATGTATCGTCAATCCGTGTTTGTTTCGTTATTTGTGGAGGATAGACTTACGAATCAATATCAACAATATCTGGTATGGACCTCTTGCCAAGACCTCTCATTAAAACCACAGAGTCTACCATGCCTTCTGCTACTAGTTCAGCTTAACTGAGGAGGGGCAGTTGGTTTGCTCATGTTGGCTGACCTCTGGATTCCCCTACCATTGTCATGCTCCCATTGTGAGTCAGGTCGTCGATGTCTCGTTGCTTCGTCATACATATACTGATGCTCTAGTGATGAACGAATACCAGCTGTGAGATTCGGGTCGATTTCATCATCGCGACCCTCATAGTTGTCATAAACTGGTTCCTACGTAGTCCTACAGTATTTTTACTCAACTCTTACCTTCTTTTTTGTTGTATCTTCTCTTGCTTGGTGTAACTTATCTCGAAATAATTTATGGACCTCCATCGGAACCTTCTTATATTTTGCAACATCGGGATATTCACCGGTTAAATTCATCTTCATCTGAGTGATTCCTCCATCATTGCTAATGTAGTCACAATAAATATATTGCCAATGATGACAGTTCCTATCCATCTTTCGAGCATGAACCCAAGCGTCATCATATGACTGTTCTTTTAATGTCATGTTCTTACCAAATTTAAATTAAATAAGCTATAATCATGTAAAGCATCCTAATAGGTATTAAAGATATTAAATTGACTCAATATCGATCAAATTTTAATTAAATCATCATTAAAAACATTAATCGTAGCAATAAATTTTTTATTAAAACCTAATTAAACCTATTTTACCACTATAAACATGTTAAACACATAAAAAAAGTATTAAATATGTAATTTTATCTAATATAGGTTAAATTATGATAAAATCATCATTAGACACACTAATCACATAATTAACATAGTTAATTATCCACTAATTATTTTTCTTTCAATACTATAAGCATGTCGAACACTCTAATAGGTATTAAAGACATTGAATTGACCCAATATCGATTAAATTTTGATTAAATTATCATTAAAACCACTAATCATAATATTAAAAAACTTTATTAGAGCTTAATTAAACCTATTTTATCATCATAAATATGTTAAACATATAAAAAAAATTAAATATATATTTTTGATTCAATATGGGTCAAATTACGATAAAATCATCATTCGATATACTAGTCACAATTAACATACTTAATTACCCACTAATTATTTCTCTTTTAATACCATGTCAAACACCCTAATATGTATTAAAGAAATTGAATTGACCTAATATCAATCAGATTTCGATTAAATCATCATTAAAACCACTAATCGAAGCATTAAAAAACTTTCTATTTAAATCTATTATACCATCACAAACATATGATCCAATACTTAATATGCATGAAATATAAACATTTAATCTATTAAGTGTCTAATTTTGAATAAATCAATATTAAACATAATAATCATAGTATTAAAAACCTTAATTACTCCTTAATTAATACTATTCTACTATCAAAAGCATATCAAACAACATATTAGACATAAAGTCATACATCGAATAGGCGTAATAATCTCATAAATCAATAAAAATCTAGAAAGAGAATACATATGTCTTGATAAAAAGTTCTTCCTCTTAATCCTACCAAGTTTGCCTCCTAAATTTAATTCAATCCACAAATCATTGCTTTATTGAGTTTAGGAGAGTGAAAATGTGATAATAAAAGAGAGATTGTGAGTAAAAATGAGTTTAAGAAAGTTTAAGAGTGTGAGAGAGAAATGGATTGAAAGAGAGAGGAGAAAAGGATTTAAAAACCCTTTAGGATACCTCCAACGGTCAAATTGATCATTTGAAAATCGTTATCAATCGATAATGGTTGAAATCGATCGGTATTGCTTGGTACAGGTCAGTAATGGTCGAAATCGACCAGTACCGCTCGGTACAGCCTCATATCGCTCAATATGGAGCCAAAAACCTGATATTGCCTGGTAATGGGTGGTTCGCATGCTAGTCTACTAGCGAATCGGTACGGACCATTCATACCAGGCAGTACAATACGAAATTAAAAACCCTAGTTGAAACTACCAATCCTACCTTCTATCTAATAGAAGTAGAAAAGGAAAAAATAAATGCAAAAAGAAAAAGTGAAGCAAATTAAAAGGAAAAGGGCAAGCTAAAATATGGATATGGACTTTTACTAAAATATCTTCAAGAATCTTAATACTGGACCTCACTGCTTTTTTGTTTTTTTGCTGGTTCTTGGGAAAAATTGACACCAGAGTTTATTGAAGCAACATGAAATATAACTACTTGCAAACTCTTGTAAGTAATTGCTTTCTTTATTAAAAAAATGGCTTCTTTTGAGGAAAATTACATTTGATGTGCTGACGCTCGACATATGTGGATTTTGTTAGACCTGAAAGAGAAATAATCATCTGGAGATGGAGGTAATTAGCATAGAAGA
Organism: Musa acuminata AAA Group; assembly: GCF_036884655.1. Taxonomy (NCBI): domain Eukaryota; kingdom Viridiplantae; phylum Streptophyta; class Magnoliopsida; order Zingiberales; family Musaceae; genus Musa; species Musa acuminata. The sequence continues at coordinate 17,583,057 of NC_088358.1, read as the reverse complement.
GAAATTTGATTGTAGTGCAAAATAAAGAAAAACATGGGACTCAGAATTTATCCTTGATTTGACCACAGCCTAAAAAAAATCTCAATTGTCATTAGAAGTAGTATGTTTCCTTACTTCAAGCACAGTATGTATACTCAGGAGCATCAGGTAATGCATAATATGTTTTTCGGATCTTGTATTCTTCTTCGTTTCGGTTGTCACTATTCATTTTTTCTTCTATGGATAAAATAACCTCCAATTTGCAAGAATATTTACTTGTTCGATTAGGACAAGCTTTATAAAGAAGAAACCTTGTAGCATATCGCAAAGATTTGTTAATGTTGGTGTGCCCAATTGCCCTTGATATTCTGATCATTGAGTGATAATTTTATAGACCGTCTGTGACCATGTGATTACACCATAAGTTGAAAATACAGACGAAAGTGAAGTTTTAGTGGCTTTGATTTTCAGGTCCGCTACCAGAGCAGGAAAAGACTTGCGGAGCAGCGGCCTCGTGTGCGTGGGCAATTTGTGCGGCAATCCATGCATGAACACACTAGCCAAGATGCAGAAAGATGGCCTTCGTGACCATCTGATTGGACTGTTAGCCAGCAGGCATTTGCATTATCTCGATCCAAGTCAGTTAATTGATGGATAGATCTTGTATACACATGGCTTGAGAACACTAGAAAAAAGGGACTCTCTCTGTGCTGTACTAATTAGCAACTACATAATGTTTCTTAACCTTGTTCCATATCTATCAGCTACATTATGAAACTACATTCCTTAATCGGTAGAATTTTAATTATTGCTCTCAAAACTTCTGCTCTTATCATGATCTCTTTACATTGTCGGCTGTTGGAATTATATTTGCAGATTAGCTTTGTTTTACCAAGTTGAATTATGTTTGCAACGATCACTTGAAACTTGTGTGTGTCATGAGTGGCAGGCTTCGGGACACTTGGCCTTTCGGGATGTCTCACTTCTTCATTTGTCATAAACTTTGTTGCTGGAGGACGAGATCTACAATGAATGCCTATGATGACTTCGCCACTTCAGAGGTCAGAGAGCCACACATCACTTGATATCCTGGTCTGGCTCAAGTCTTTTCCTGTCTCAGAAATATAGCTCTTCGTCAGTATAATGGAAATCTAGTTTTGTTTACCTGCTTTTTCTTTTCGTTTCTTTTTTTTTTTGGTCTTCCTAAAATGTAACCCTTTCTTTTCCCACTTTACCAAGGGACAAAAAAAAAGGGCGATATGTGATGTCTTCATTTGCGTCATTCGCGGTTCATTGCTCCAAAGATCATTACTGCCATGATGTCAATTAACAGTGGTAGGTGAAGGCTTCATGGAAGATTCGGTAGCTGATGGTGTACTTCCACAGTTTTGAGTGCTATCTTGCTTCCCGTCATCTTGGCCATGTGATCCCAATTCTACTCGGCTTCCTTGAAAGCAAAGTCATCACTACTGACACAAGGGAATATGTCCGCAATAAAAAAAAAAGATCGACACGACGTGGATTCTGCTCTTCCTTTTGTTAATAGTTCCAATAGTTCATTTCTCTTTCTCTTTTTGTTTTTAATAATTAGGGAAGAAACTTGAGATGCATGTCTTCTTCCCCAGTATGCCGTGGTGGTATCATTGGCTCACGGGACCAACATATTTGACAGTCTACCTGCGGTGACATTTTCCCGTAAAAGTTTTAGTCTCTTTGGAAGACTAAAGAGGTCAAAATGGACTTGGAAGACTAAAGAATGGGAGGACGAATGGATAGTCAATTAATCAGTAAAATAATAGACGCAAAAGGTAATCAGAGGCATAAGAATAATTATACATAAGTGATGCAAACATAAGCTGTTTTGGAGAAGGGGTGGGGGGGGGGGCGGTGGGGTGCAGGGTCACTAAATAAATATGAAATAAAATTCTAATTCCACACATAGGTGGCCAATTCATATTGTATTTACGATTATATGCCAAGATTAAGACCTTTAATTTTAAAGTAAATCTAATAAATATCAAGATAAAAGGCAGAGTACAAACAGTTTTTATTGTAAATGTTCATAATTGTGTAAAAAGGTATATCTATATACTATCTTCCGTTGTATAAATTATACACAGTGCCTCAAGCTGTCTAGAATGTACTACGGACTTTTATCAGATAACTGTAAAATATTTGGGATCAAAATCTGCATCACTCATTATTTGACAATATCAATATATATATATATATATATATATAATATTTTTGTCATCAGAAAATATGCAGAAGGAATAAAGAAAAGAAAATATTACTATGAGAATGTGCATGCGAAGTGGTGAAGTAGATATTCGAATTATGAAAAGATATACATAAAAAATGTTATTGCTAAATTTGCTCGAATCGTACATTTCGCTATTTTAAGCCGTTACGTTATAAATGAGAGGGGAGACCTCTCGCTTCCCCTAAATTATTTCTCCTTTGTCAGTCTCTCGCACTCTCTTTCCTTCTCATTCTTACTTCATCTGCGTCTATAGGAAACACGGGAAGGGAAGAAATCGGAGGAAAATTTGGTGGGAGAGCGATGGGCGGTTGCTTTCCCTGCCTCGGCAAGCCAGACACCGACGACAACGATCCGATCCCACCTCCGTTAGGTACTCTCTCCGGGATTCTTGGCGCACAACTACGTTTTTTAGTCTATTTGGTCTTCCATACCAGATCGATCGAGTCGATGGCTCGTGATGTTCTTTCCTTGGTGTTTTCTTTTGGATAATCGAGTTTTGGTTGGATGCCTTTGGTTTCCAGCTGAAAGTTTGGATCTTTACAAACCCATAACACCGCCCACACCCTCGCCCCCCCCCCCCCCCACCCCTCCACCCACCAAAATCTGCGGCAGCGGTTCCTTCAGATTTTGTTCAGATGATGCGCCAAAGTTTGGTTTTTGCGGTGCGGTTTGGTGTTTGGTTACTGCTAGGATCTCCGTTCGTTGATGTCTTAGGAAGTCACGATGACGATCGATAGAATGGTTGCGATTTGTTTCTTTCAATCTACTGACCAAGTAGTCGATCTTTTTTATCTAAAGTATTTTGTCGCCTGATTTGGGCGAAGATTTGATATTTCTTCTTTAATTAGCGATATGGTGTGCCAAACTGAAGGAATACACATCTGCACTGTGGTTCCTCCTTGTATTCCTCAAAATTTGAGCCTCCGCTTGTGTGTGCCATCTTATTGATCCCAAGCAAGAGACTTTTCTGGTCATGTTGAGTAAAATGCAAGATCTTTTGATCAGTTTGCGCTTTTTTTCCCGTTGTTCATGATTTTTAGCCATTGCTTTCTTGGATGTATAGCAGATAAGTCAAAATCAAAATCAAAATCCCCACTAGTCGTAAAGAAACAAAGCTCAGTGAAGGAAACAAAGATCTCGAGCAGTGGCTCCGGACGGATTGCTGCCCAGACATTCACATTTCGCGAACTAGCTGTGGCAACTAAGAATTTTAGAGCTGATTGCCTCTTGGGCGAAGGAGGATTCGGCCGAGTTTATAAAGGAAGGTTGGAAGGTAGCAACCAGGTCAGTGCATGTCATGTATTTGACCCTTTATTTACTTCTTTTGACCTTGCAAATCAATATCTCTGACTTTCAATTAATGAATTAAATCTTCGTACGTAGTTGTGAAACTCTAATATGCAAGGTGTTATTGTTGTTTATTTGACCCATTTATTCTTTCATTTTGCAACAAGATATCTTGTCAGGAGCGCTTTGGTTATCCCTTTTGATTCTCCGAGCTCCTCCTCTTCATCTTCTATTTAGGAAACAGTAAAACAAGGCCATCATTTTAAAACTCTAAGAATCAGTTGTTGCTTGTCGAATATATGATATATTTGTATAAAGATGGTAACAAGAAACTTATTTCACTTTCAATAGATTGTGGCTATCAAGCAGCTCGATCGAAATGGCTTACAAGGAAACAGGGAATTTCTTGTTGAAGTTCTGATGTTAAGTCTTCTTCACCACCCTAACCTTGTTAATCTGATCGGGTATTGTGCTGATGGAGATCAAAGGCTTTTGGTCTATGAATATATGCCATTAGGATCCTTGGAAGACCATCTTCATGGTATGATACATTAGCTTCATCATCATGTTGCTTTTATTACCATTTTGTAAATATTTATTTCCATTTCAATAATGTCTGGTCATGTGAATGCAACAGACCCTTCTCCAGACAAGAAGTGGCTTGATTGGAACACTAGAATGAAAATAGCTGCAGGTGCAGCAAAAGGATTAGAGTACTTGCATGATAAGGCGAGTCCTCCAGTAATATATCGTGATTTAAAATGCTCCAACATTTTGCTTGATGAGGAGTATAATCCCAAGTTATCGGATTTTGGCTTGGCAAAGCTTGGTCCTGTCGGTGATAATACTCATGTGTCCACCAGAGTGATGGGCACGTATGGGTACTGTGCACCTGAATATGCAATGACCGGACAACTGACACTAAAATCAGATGTTTATAGCTTTGGGGTTGTTCTTTTAGAGCTCATCACTGGAAGAAGGGCTATTGACAATTCTAGAGCGGCTGGTGAGCACAATCTTGTTGCATGGGTGAGTACCTCTGGTATTTTTTTTCCCTGTGCATGCATATCTTATGAGGGTTGATTATTTAATCTGTCTCCCTTTTATTGTTTTATATCAAAATTCAACTACCATTGGTCAATAGTTATCTTGCACTCTGCTGAACCATCTGTTTTACTTTTGCCTCTGAAGTTTACAAACAGCACAAATGCATCAATGTGACTGCAAACATAAGGTAAAATGAGTCTTGAGGTCTCACTTTCTTCATCTATGTTTTCATCTTGTCCGATACTAGTAATTGCAAAATACCACAGCTACCTCTTTGGCTTCATTAAGTAGGACCTGAATTCCCTTGTTTCTGGTGCCTCTGGATCTAGGCTATGACACCAATGTGTTTGCTTTATGCTTTATTATGAGCTGTCACCTGGGCATGCTTGACTAGGATCTTGTTATATCGCCTTAGCATCAAGTCTGTGGTTGGAACCAAGGTAACAGGTCCTGGCTCAAGATCTCTAGCTCTATATAAAGTTAGATTTAAAAAAAGAGAGTATTGCCATTATGAGCATTCCTGTCGATTTGAAATTACTTCTGTTCGGCACGCACAGTTATTTTTGGCTTGTGACCTGCATGATTCTTTCCAGAGAGAGATTCTTCGTGATATCAATTCTATGAAACTCTCGGATTCTCTTATGCATCAACAATCTTTGTCGATATGCTCTATTTGGTTGCAGGCACGACCATTATTCAGAGACAGGAGGAAATTTTCACAGATGGCTGATCCTATGCTTCAGGGCCAGTACCCAGTCCGGGGCTTGTACCAGGCACTTGCCGTTGCTGCAATGTGTGTGCAGGAACAGCCTAGCATGAGGCCTCTAATAGCTGATGTTGTAACAGCCCTCGCTTACCTCGCTTCGCAAACTTACAACCCCAAGAACCAACAAAACCAGCACACTTCTCGGCTACCAGCACCGGGTACACCTCCTCAGACACGATTGGACATTGAAAAGAAACCAAGCGGTGGATCTGAAAGAGATCGATTGAGAGGATTGAAGTGAAATCATCCAACAGCATCAATGCTTATTCGTTTGTTGATCCATTAACTCGCCCACTATGCCATGTCTCATGGCGGAACAGAGGAAAACTACACCATGTGTTCATCATGGTTCGGGTCTCACCACTATTCAGTCTTTGGCTGTCTGTTTGGCGTATGTATAACAAATTTGCCATGCTTGAGCATAAAGTGTCAGGAGGAGGTAATCTTTTTCGGGATTGTATATGTAAGTTTTGGTCTTTGTATCTAAGTGCATTGTGTTAGACATGATGTATCATATTGATATTATTTTTTGATCTGGTTCTACAATCAAGCCTTTATATTTGTTTCTACTCAAATTCTTTGGTATATCTTTCTTTTATTGTCACCACCACATGCTATCACATCCAGTTGATGGAGCTGATTTATAGTGATGCTTTTGTCTTTGTTTTAACATACTTAAGAAACGATAATTAGCCATCCTTTCTCTACCAACAAGCTTAATGACATGCTTCTTTTCTTGGTTTCTTAATTTGGTAGTTCCATGCAGATCCAAAATGACTGCTTAAAATCTGTTCTCAACAATGTTACATGCTTTTGTATCCAAAGGAAAAAAAAAAAGAGAATGTTGCATGATTTGGTTATGAGAAAGACAGCATAGGCATGCATCAGGTGAGTTTGCAAATGACAACAGTCAGGTCCAGCCTAGCAAGTGTGGCATTGATGAAGGATGACTTGTGTGCACAGTTAGGTCCCAGTATTATGTGTCTTGCCCATGCTAGGATGCTATAAAAAAACTCACGCACACAACTTGCATGAGAGAGAGAGAGAGGAATTGTCAAACTATAGAGAAGGACAGCCTTAAATAGTACCTTTTGATCCCTGGAGTAAATTCAAATTACTCTTCTTGTTGTACTATGAAAGAGCTGGCACCTGCAGGCTTCAAGAACTCTTCGAGTTGATGCTCCCTCTGGTGGAAGAGCACTGTAGAGAACTGAACCACAAAGACACATCACTCTCTCAGATCAAGAAATCACATTCAATGACTCCACAGATTTTTGGATCCATTCTTTGATTGTATTGATGAGGCTCTTCTTCTTCTTCTTCCCTCTGTTGTGAGAACATGTCAGAGAATCTTGTAGTAGATCCTGGTCCTTCTTATAGAATTATTTATGGGATAATGTTGGTTTTGGTAAGGTATCCGTGGATTTGCTAATGCAACGCTGTCCTTGGTTGTCCACCACCATATCTTTCCGCCACTATAGAAGTCATCCATGACTTGTGTGCACGGAACCCAATAGTAGCAGTTGACTCGTCACGCGGCCGGAAGAGAGAGAGAGAGAGAGAGAGAGAGAGAGAGATGAACACGTTCATGGAGTGGGTGTTCATGCCTGCCGGACTGCCGGAACTGTAGTCAAGGACCATATATAAGTCATAACCATGAAATAAGGAAGGCAAGCACGCATCTAATGGCCAGCATAAAGATCTAAGCACGCATCTAATGCCATAAATTTGGCATGTGGAAACAACACAGGGACTGACAGGGCTCGAATCTTTGACCTACTATTGTCTCTGTTACGTGTTGCTGGTAGCACAAGACAACGGAGATTCCAAACACCCACCCACCGTAGACAGCCTGAAACTGTATATATATATATATATATATATATATATATATATATATATATATATATATATATATATATATATATATGTTTTCGTTGTGTTATATCTGATCCATTTATAATAGATAGAGGGTCTGAAACCTCATTCTATAATTAAATTAGGAAGCTTGTGTCATATCATCACAAAATTCTAGGGTATATATAAATATATATTCACCGATTATTATTTAATAGAAAATGGGTTATATATATAATAGCCAATCATCAACTAAGAAACATAATCTTATAATCTTATAGTAGTAGTGCATATCAAAATGGAAGAGCTTAAGAGGCATCCATGAGACCTTAGTTAAACATGAGAAAAACTTGAAAAGACGATTTCTTTAGAAAATAATTTTATATTTTTTAATTGATATTTTTATATTTTTTTAAATAGTATTTTAATTTAAATATATTCGAAATTATCCTAAAAAAATTTTCATTTATTGTTTTGGTCTGAGTGTTTTGGCCACCATAAAAAAATACTGTAAAACCTATTTAAAAATACTATTAATAATCTAAATAGACTTTTTAATCTTAATTTAATTAATAATAACTTAAAAATATAATATTATAATGATTTATGAACGATGATAATAGTACGATGTCATTTATAATATATTTTCAATATATTAATAAAATATTATAAATATTATTAAAAATATATTTATAAAATAAGTTATTATAATGATTAAAAATTGATTTAAAAATAAAAAAAAAAACTAAAAAGAAAATTTTTAGAAAGTGTTTTGAATATGAAGTTTTTATTATCTGAGGGGAATAGCGAGCGAGGAGATGCCAAGAAATCGCCCAACTTCGAATGTAGTTTTCTCCCCAGGAAAACGCATTCCGCCACCCACAACGGGGTCAACCATTTGCATTCGAGTCCAACGAGGAGCAGCGTGTGATTTGACATCGACATAAAAGCAAACACTTTGTCGGCAGACACAGGCCTTGGTAGGTGGCAGCCCTTCTCGAGCTTCGCAGTCCCCCCTGCGGTCTGGTGGGTGGGCGACATCCCCTCTGGCTGAGGAGAGCAGCCCCTTCCATAAGATAAAAAGCTTTCGTCCTTCCTTTCTCGGTTGTGTACGTAACCAAGCACGGTAGAACAGTGTCGTAGTACTGTTCTGCAATGCATAGGCTGGCTGGATACAGCATCCACAACCATCACAGCAGGAGCCAGCAAGTCAAACCACGTCAGGTATTTCACAGTTCCATGTGTCAACCCATCGTAGACCATTGCCATCGTCGGTACTCTTCATCTGTGCAATCACTGTTTCAAAGTGGTAGCAACGACAGCTCGATATTGTCCTTTGTATCATCCAGTACAAGTCGATGCACTGCTCGATATCTCAGCAACATGTTCGCCACAACTGCATCTCCCGTGAGATCAGTGCAAACCTGCAGGTGGGACATGGCGATGTCTTGTTCTTATGATAGACAAGGCAAAGAGCCGCAGACTCCATCATCCTTTTTTCTTACGACGAGTTCAAACGAACTCCCAAAGGAGAGAACAGCAGTAAAAGCTTCGAATGGGCGTGGAGTACGTCGATGCATGAAACGCATGCATATGCTGTGTAAATGCAACTGATATCACAAGTATCCACCGCCAATGGAATAACACACGACCCAATATATAGATGTTGGCAGAGAGACGAAAAGGCAAATAACAACGGTGCGATGTATTCACAGAGGAAAACAAGTCTGTTATCAACTACTACATGTTACAGTGCAACTTCGCATTCACATCTAAGCTGTTGGATGCTCTCCATGTCAGTGACGCTGTTAAACTCTCCATACTCACCTATAGGATCATCCTCATTAAAGTAATCGGATCTTGCGTTCATCGTCAACATCTGACAGATGAGCCAGAAGATAGCAGCGTCGAGGGCCAGGAAAGCACCGCCACCAAAGAGACCAGTCTTAGCAGTAGGGCACCGTGTAGTGAGATCATGGTGGACATTGCGAGATCTGTGAAGGCCTTCGGAGACGGTAGTCCACACCAGCATGGCCAGAGCTATAAATGTAACACCTCTGCGACCGGAGCAGTAGAACATCAGAAACAATGACTCATATAAATGGCATTTGAAGAAGATGATGGAAGCTTACTCTGCAACGATGAAGAATGGAAGCAAGATGGTGTTCTGGAACAAAGCATTACTTGGAACAGACTTGCCTTTGTAGGGAAAGTAAATGGCAACATGGCCTGCTACGGCAGCTAGAATGAGTGTGACAACAGACGAAGTTCCCAGTAGCACTGTTGGATCATCTGGGAAATTGCAGATAATAACATCCTTTCCTTGGATTGGAGTGCCGAAAGCAGGCTGTAGGAAACATGAACGGATCCTTGTGAGGGGGGTTTGAGAAGAAGAGAAGAAAATGAGAAGATAAAGACATGTTAACTGCTGCATCCAATCCATCACCATGGAATCATTTTTTGTTTGCACAGAGGTGAGGTGGAGACCCATTATTTGTATTGGAAAGGAGGAGAATGAATGCTTGATGAGAAATATGATAATAACTACAACCCATAATTTAGTTTCCGAAAAGTTGGCCTTTTCTTTTTCTAACATTTTTACTAATTAAGTACAAAAGTCTGATAACCCAACCACAGAGTTCCCTCTATCCTACATAAAATCAAGACTCCCATTTCGGACCACTTCGACCCGTTTAACGAATGCGAGCTTCTCTTCATCCGAACATGAGCATGTCTCAACTCATGTGCTATCACTGTTATTACTCGGCGATGGGTCATGTGCTATCGACAAGTATGTTTCCTCCTTCCTTCTCTCTTTCTCTACCACCTCCTCTCTTTTCCTCCTCCTTCATCTTCATCTTTTTTTTTCATTTCTTCTTTCTTCTTTCTCCTTTCTCCACCACTCCTTCATCTTCTCTTCTCTTTCATTTTTTTTTTCTCTCTTCAAAATACTAATAACGACTAATATTCGATCAGATCATCGAAATGGATCCGATACTCGAAACTTATATAACCAGAAATCATTTATATTGAAGGAGTCTTGAACATGTAGAAATTAAGAAAAAAAGGAGAAATCTTAGAGCACAAAATGACATTGGAAACAAATGACAAAGCAGCCTACCTTCAAAATTTTTAGCTACATTTTCTTCACGCTAGGAAGTTCATATGGTTGCATGTAATTAAACAGAAGCCTTGGGTTTCATTTATATATCCAAGTGATGTGCCATGAAGAAGAACATACTCATAAGGAATGCTGGCTGATATCCAAAATAAAATATGCGAAAACAACATGCTGCCTTAAAAACCAGACTGCGACATAAGACATGCCTTTTTGTTTTCTGCAACTATACCAAATGCGAAGGACACGGACCCAAGAAAAAGCACAGAGAGTGCAATACTTGTGGTTTGATCGAAGGCCATTGCTTCAATCCTCAAATAGCACTCCTGCAACAACAAAGTGGAATGAGATCTCGATTAATCGATTCCAAGCCCAGAAAATTAAAAATGGATAAAAAGCATCACCTTTAGCTCGCCAAATCAAAGGAAAACAAGAAAGAAAACAACGAAACATCACCAGACGAAACCAGATCAAATCAAAATGCTCCTTCTCGGATCGTCGACAAGGACGAACAAGCTCAGCTTTTGACGACGCCACAACATAGATCCAACAACAGATGGAAAGACGGAGCTGCATGAAATCTACAGACTGGGGTTTCCATACCTGCGGGATCCCTCGGGAGAGATGCCTGGAGGTGATGATTTGGGGGTCCGGTCACCTGCCCAACTCCCCGTCGACCATCATTTTATGCTACACGGAGACGAGGGTATTCTAGTAAATACGTTAGAATTAAGCATCCGAACCGTCGATCCCACCTGTGATGCTCTATTGGACGGCTCTGATGTCGGTATCGGACTGAGGTATGCGGTAGCCATTGGAGGCAATCCTACAACCGAGGAATCCGCGTACGCGCAACGGAGCTGTCCAATTTAAGATCGATGAGCTAACGAAACTGCCACCGAACGGTAGGTAGATCCCACCTGTGATGCTCTATCGGACGGTTGTGGTTTGGGAATCAGACGGCAACGTATGCGGTAGTCATTGGAGACAATCCCAGAACCGAGGAATCCGCGTACGCGCAACAGATCCAGAAAGATTCCGTCGTCTGTCCAAATTAAGATCGATCAACTGACAAACCGCCACCGAACGCGACGGTTAGCCGTTAAATTCTGGCGCGCAAGCTAGAATGGCGCCTAAAAACTGGTTAATGAATCCGCACCATCAATTCGTAGGCAGTGCGAGCAGCTATTTCAAGCTACTGACACTGATAGAAATTTACCTCATCCTGCACACGATGAACAGAACATCTTACGATTTTGATGTATCTGTCAATCAACTTCAAGGTTTTGGGATTCTTCATATCCATGGCACTGGGAGTTGCTGAAACCTGGGCACTGGGAGTTGCTGAAACATGCAATGAAGCTTCCTCTGTTCCATTGATAAATTTGAACTAGTTTCTGAAATATTTATTTCATAATTTCTCATATTCACATCATATCGACATCCATATTCGTCTAACAATAACAGTCGAGGGGGATCCAATGAACCAAAGCATATAAACTTGTAGGCATGATTTCATTGTCATAGTTGCAGAAAAGTTTAAGATCCAGATACAGTTAATGGACGAAATCACAATTCGTCGACCATATAAACTTGGCATAAACATGCACCCGGGAAATTGGGATAAAAGGAGAGATCAACCTCAGAGAAACCCACCATCAGTCCACAATGAACCAGATTTTCCATTTTGATTGACACCCTTGTTTAGATTATCATGGCCAGCATCATCTCTTACATCATCCCAACCTGCCCAGCTTTCACCCCTTTGTGTTCCCTTCCCAGGCTCTTCCCTCCTCTCTTTCTTATCCCAGTCATCCCAGGAACTGATGGAATTGTATTGTTTGTTTGAGTCCTCTTGACGGGAACTCCAACCTCGCTTGTCCTGACCAAATTCTTGATAGTAGCTGCTCTTTTCACTCTCTTTTCGTGGCCAATCGTCCACATTCCAGCTGATCCCTTCTTTGGTGTAATCCTCTACTTTTTGTGATGCCATTGCCATTACACCTTTCATGATTCCCCACGTCTTATGCCCAATTTCGGTGGTTTTTGTGGCTACCACACTCATAGTTTCGTTGACTTTCTGATCATACCCTGACTCTTTCATCTGTGTTACAGAAAAGTACAAATGAAGATATGAATATGATACTTTTGGTTGATATATTCGTATGCCTAAATTAAACACTTGCATTACATAATTCCTCAAATATCAGGTATAAAGAAAAAGTTCCTTAAATTCTCTGAACATAACTTTCAATTGTTAGAATATAATACATTGCATGCTAATATTACTTCTTGTTGCATGTAGGACAAAAACATTTCTGGAACTTACTTTTCTAGTGATAATATCTCATCCATTAAAAGAATATAAGCAAAACACCAAAAAAGAGAAACATCGACAAGCAAGCGGTGTTAAAGAAAAGAAAAAATAAAGTCACATGTTTGCAAATTGATAAACAATTTGGACATATGAACATTTTCAAAGCATACAAGATGACTCTCCGTGGAAGCTACAGTAGAGTGAGCTACAAAATTTCATAAGATTTACATGTTGTTATGCAGCAATATGAATATTTGCCCACATCGACATACCTTATTATTATGTTTGGAAATAAAATTCAAGAACCGAGATATGATTCACTGAACCAGCCTAGGCTACCCTAGACATGAATCATTCTTTGTAATGTGGTTCTTCCATGTAAATTCTGTTGTTTATAGAATTTTTGGAAGTATTGGCTGCTACTACTAAGTTGGTGGTCATAGCAACAACAAAAAACAACTCTTTGTATGCCTACAGGGATTTCTTGCTATTGAATTCTGTCAAGGACAGTTATCCTCGGATTGTTTCTAAGCAGGTCTCTTGAGACCTTCCTATGACCACCAGTTACTGTCACACTGCTCAAATTAATACATTTAAGAGGTGTGAACCTATCTTTAATCAAGAATATTATAATTCGTCCACAATCCAAACCCGGGACCCAAAATAATATTTGAGGATACTGAAAATCATTCAAACATCATTCACATCCATAAAACTTATATTATTTATAATCATACATCATATCACTCGATAATTCATGAAACCTAAGTCCAGCTAAAAAAAATCATTAACCACCACTTATAAATCAACAAGTTCATATCATCATAAAATTACAACTTAACATTCAAAAATTCCAAACATAAGAGGTCTTTTAACTTTTATAAGATACATTAGTTTGGATTTGTTGACAATAATTCATGGCAAACATAGTGTGCTCATACAACAACAATATATCAACCAACAAAGACTTGTCCAAAATCTCCTAGCTTTCCATTGTCTCAGTCCAATCCTAACATTTTAGTGAGTGACAAGCTAACCTAAAAATTTTATATAACAACAAGGTGAGCTACAAAGCTTAGCAAGCAACTAATATATCTATGACGAAAGGTGGTAGTTTATATGACCTTAATATCAAGGTGTAAGGAAGGGATACAAGAATTCATATTTGTCATTTCATTAAATATAAGAATCGCAAATGTCATTTCATTAGAAACATACTTTGTTCATAACAATGGAGTAAAGAGTATTTAGGAGCATATCAATGACATAAGAATATTTAGGAATATGTCAAGAGAACAAATGAGAAACATAAGCTCAAGTGTCATATTTGATATTATATTCATTTTATTCATATCCAAAGAGCACGTAGGAAAACATAAGCAATACTTTAGATAACATGCCAAAGGACATAGAGGGTGAAATGGGATCATAACATAATATGGTCCATCAATTTCTGAATGACTATCAACACAAGTCTCCCACGTCTGGGAGTTTCATCCCCCACGTCCGAATGAAGCCATATAAGAGCATCGCAAGCTCTATATATAACTCCCTTTCCTATTTCTAGCAAAGGTTTACATTATCCCACAAACACTAAAATACAAAAGGATGTTGTGAATAAAAAAAATGAGCATGCATAAGAAGCACATGTGAAACAACAAAAATATACATGTGCATATATGAAACAATATGAGGCAAGATAAAATTTTTACATAATGCATTCAGATAGATAAAAATCAATGACAAGAGATACCAAAGTTCAAAGCAATCAAATAAGGCTTAGTTTAGGGAAAAATTCTAGCAGAATCTACGAGGCACATTGCACGAATTACTTGAACAATCAATCATTCTCCAATTTACTTAAGAGATATATCATTTGAAAGATATATCAGTTTACTTTGAAATGAATCAAGTTTTGCACAAATTAAAATTTCCAATTGGGAGTTACAAGCAATTTGGTATATATAGGTCATAAAATATTATCCCTGTTTTACAAAATTTGAAGGGTCAAGTGAAACAGATGTTTGGGCAGGCAATTGCATTCCAAATCTTTCAAGATACTAAAAGAAAGATATACGAGTCTAGTTTCTAAAGAATTAAGTTTCGTACAAATTGGAGTTTCCAACAGAGAGTTACAAGTAATTTAGTATAAAAATGTCAGAAATTATCATCCTTATTTTGCAGAATCCGAAGGGTCAATTGAAACAAATGTTTAGGCAGACATTTGTATTCGAAATCTTTCAATAAGATACTGTAAGAAAGATATACGAGTCTAATTTCCAAGAATTAAGTTTCGTACAAACTAGAGTTTTATACAAAATGTTATAGTTAAACTCTACAAAGTACTCATAATCAAGATGAAATCAAGGATACGAATTGTTGTAGGATGGGTTAGAAACTTGCCTTAGAAGAATTTGATCCCAAGGGTGAGGAATTGATCCAAAAATCTCAAGCCAAGCAAAACTTCTTCGTTTCCCTACAATTCCTCTTCCCTTCCCTTCCTCTCTTTCCTTCTCTATTCTTCCCTTCTTCCTCTATCATACTCGCAGCCTTCTCTTTCCTTCCTCTCTCTCTCTCTCTCTCTCTCTCTTTCTCTCTCTCTTTTCTTCTCCCTTCTCTTCCACCGATGCAGCAAATCCTCTATTTTCCTTGGGCAAAAGGTAGAGGGATAAGTGTGCATAGAAGGCGGTGGGAAGAAAACCCTTTTTTTTGTATCTATTGCAATTTAGTCCTCGTAATATCTATATTTACAAATAGGTCCTCGGATAAAAACATTACATCCTTCCCTCTGAATGAAAAGTTTAGTCCTATAAACTTCACGTCTAATTCAAAAGATAACCACTATTGATATTTCTTCATAACATCAATCATATCATAACATCATATTTGGCTTAACTTAATATGAATCTTTCCTAACTCACATTCAATGGCTAGGATTCACAATTTGGTCCCTAGCAATAAGTTTTCAATATAAAATCATTTAATGCAAGAAATTATTAAATAATCCTCATTAAAATAACAAGAAAATCATGGACATCATAAACAATTCGAAAACAAAGGATATCACAGTTACCCATATGATCCCCAACTTACAACGCATTACTAGATTTCCTTCATTTTATTTGAGATTCATACCATCATTAATTTTCATAAAAATAGTCATTTTTATTGACTTTCTAGATAACAACAAACATTCATCTCAACATTTAGATCTGTGCTAGAATAGCTTTTTTGATATGTTGTTCACTAACTACTCAACATGAACAAAGCATAGACGGTTTTATAATAGACTTGTAACATACTTCCTTTTTAAGTAAAAGTGTGCTTCGTGGGCACACAAGCGTGAAGGTTTCCACAGGTTCTCTGAAAGATAAAATGGTTATGATGGCAATAAAAAATATCAGCACCAATATTTGTTGAAGCTCAAGATTGTCACATGGTAGAAGCACCCAAACGATGTACAACATCTACACCATTGTTTGGAAAGCTAGATTTTGAAATATTCCCCAGAATAATCAAATTGTGCTGAAAAGGTGAGATATGAAAAATGGGTAAAAAGGGCAAAAATTACCTTGGAAGTCAGCTCCTTTCTGCCTGCTTGGACAGCATTAGCAGCAGAGCTTGCAACTAAGGATAGTCGGCCAAGACCCTAACAACATGAACAATAGTCAGTTGAAAGTTATTCAAGTTAGTAAGCCCCATGACCTAGAAATTGAACTGATGGGTAACAAAGAAAAATCTCATAAACCGTGAATATGGGAAATAGAGTATTTACATAACTGAACCTAAGTGCTCACTAAATGCACATTCAGAATTTAGTTACTAATTTCATGCAAAATATTGGATCGTGTCTAACTGGTGAGGTCCCTACAGCAAACACTATGATCAGAAATATAAAGGTATAGACATCTGTCTGGGAGAATAAAACAGAAAGAAACTATTAGAAATTGAAGGAAACACAGAAGACAGTGTCAACGGAAAAAGACGGCAAGGCTCCAACGAATGCATGGTTTGGGGAGGTCTAATATACACAGCTGTACCCTGCAAGAAAGGGTGTTTCCATGAGTTAAACCTTGATGATCCAGGCTGCAAAGAAGCAATTTTAACATGGTAACACATCCAGTAAAAATGTCAGATAAAAATTGAGGTTTACACGGTTGATAATGATTGAGAACAAAACTTGAACCAAGAGGGTAACATACTGAAGGGTGGATAAGAAAGTGTGCTTTATGGTGGTTAAGTTTGCACGAGAACAGCTTGTTGCAACCTCAAGTTGAGGACTGGAATAGATAGTTGAGAGCTAGTTAAAACTTATTGGAAACAAACATCAAAATGGATTTGTATGAACTGGTCAACCGATTGTCCTCTTTCCTAAGGTCGAACTAGCAGAGCAACATGGTAAAAAGGGGTTCCATGCAGATCAACCTTAAATTTTGGGACCAATGCAACACACATAATTTAAAAGCTCACGCTTTGTGGCAAACTATATATGCATAGGCATGAAACTCAAGAAAGAAAAAAAAAATTCACTAAGGGGCTTCTTGCCCAAAATCTTATTCGTGAAAAAAGGAATCTGCTAAGTCGTCAAAAAGTGGCCAGTGGCCCAAAAATTTTCAAAAGTTGCAACACAACTAGGTCTCCTAGCAGGCCATATAAATACGACTGAAGAAAGAATATTGATCAACAAAGTCACCTATTACAATATATACTTTCAGGAATCACAAAATACATGACCCATGAGTCTTCTAAACCCCAAAGCGAAGAACATTCATGCAATGAAAACATAGTTATTTTGAGATATCAGAACATGAACCGGAAGGTATTTTTTGTGTGAACTTATGTTAATGTATTATTTCCATGATCAAGAAAGAACACATGACTTAGAAAAAGGGTCTCGGTATCAAACTGATGTTGCTGAGTGAGAAACAGTATTTAGTGAATGACAATTCTTGTTATGATTTCTAGAAGAACAACGCAATACACCAAGTGATTGCACCTTTGCTTATAAAGGTCTAGAAAACCTTATCGATCATGGAGTTTCACACTCGTATAAATGGAATTCTCTTGGTCGCCTAACTACAGATAAGAGACAGATGCGAAGATAGAGTATACAGATAGGCAAGTCATATGTGCCTTGTTCGTCACCTGAGAAACAACAGATACTGTATCTCGGAGCACATCGCCCTGTGAATTATTCCTTCGAGGCGGCGGCGGTGTCGATCCGAATCCCACGTATTTCCCCCCCTGCGATGGCGGGATTCCTTCAGGCCGAGATCCATTTTCTTCCATCTTCCTTGCGAAAAAGCTCTCCTTGTTAGCCGCGGAGGACTCCAGCTGTGCCCTGGTGTAGATATCCTGTGTCGATCTGTTTCTGGCCGGCTGGTGCGCCCCTCCAGCACTCGGGTCCCTGGAATCACCCGTCCATTGGTTCCTTCTCACATCGGAAGAGGAGGACTGGAAGACATGGTTGTCCCAACTGTCGCACCCACCGTTGCCCGTCAAGGTTCTGCCATTCCCACCGCTCTGCACCAAAGACGGCCTTTTCGCCCCGGCATCGGGAGTTTCTTTGACGACCGGCGGGTCCGTCCAGGGGCGGCCCTCAGCAAGGGCCAGGATGCGCTCCCGGTAGACGGCGGCCGCACGGGTATTGTACTTGGGGACGATGTCGGTCTCCCTGGAGACGCCATATCCGGCGAGGAAGGCGTTGAGGCGGTCGTTGCCGCCAGCCTCCATCTTCTTGAGCTGGATCTCGGACCACGAGTCCATGGTGACGGACCGGACGAAGCTGATGTGGACGCCCAGGCCGCGGTGCTTGCCGGAGCACTCGAGGCAGATGAAGACGCCGTAGGAGACCGAGGCCCACTGCGGGTTCTTCTGGGCGCAGTCGACGCACGACTTGTTCCCCGGCTGCGACTGGAGCTGGCGGAGGCGTCGCGAGGCCGCGGCGGCAGCCATCCCGATCCGGACGTGTCCCGGATAAGAAGAGGGACGAGAGATTAGGGATTGATTGATCTAACAAGGCTTGATCCTCTCCTGACTCCTCTCTCTCTCTCTCTCTCTCTCTCTCTCTCTCCGTCGGCTTCCTTTTCGTGGGTGGTCGCCGACACGATGTCAAAGGAAGGTCTCCAGGTTTTCTTTTTTGGGGAATAAAGTTTCGCGTGTTGAGTGGGAGACGCGAAGTGGAAATTGCGTGGATCGCGCACGATTAGCGGACAGTCGGTGCCGAACTCGTGGCCGGAGCCTCGCTGTATTATAACGGCGATGACAACTCGGCGTCTTTCGGCCGTGGAGACCACCCACGATTTTGACAACGACAACCGCGGAGCATCCCTCTCCACGTGGATCTCGGTGCCACATCACCGGGCAGGTCGTCGCGCTGCTTCTGTGGTGCGTCACGTGGAACATGTTCTTTCAAGATCAACGTGAGAGTTGACGACCTGCGGAATGTATTTTGACCTCTGACTGTCTAAGCATTGGGAGGAATATGGATGGATTTCTTCAACTCGAAGAGAGAAGGAAAGATTCTATTCTTTCGATTCAAGTCAACCCGACTTATTCCAACCCCAATCCATCATCTAAATTCCGGAGAAACTTATCCAAAAAAATCCTTCTCGATTTGGCAATTTGACTGATATGGTCAAATCTTATCATCGATCCACGTTAGGAAATATTATTGATGATGATGAAACTGGACGGAGGAATGTTTTGTTCCCAAGGTAGAAAAGAAAACACTTGTCATATCCATTATCTACTTCTATAAAGACTAAATTGGGTTTATCCGATAAAAACTCTCTTAATGATTAAATTAGTATCTTTTTAGTTTTAGGCATAAAAGCGTATAAAGAATTTATTGTTTATATCTTAAGTTCCCAATAAAGATACATTTTGAGAGATTATTTTATATAGTTTCAATCCTATAACTATCGATCGATTTAATATAAAAACATCTTTTATATGTTATATTGACGTAGTGATTTGAGTCCGTATATAATTCGAATTGATCAAAAATAATAATCATATAATTTGTTCCTGTGCTTTGAGATATTAATTTTGTCCACGATAAAATATATTATTTATTTTAAGATTTCTTCGTTGTTTATATTAAAAAATAATTAAATTGATTTTTGATTGTCATCTTATTGGATGCATAGAAAGAAAGAGAAAGAGAATACTTTGATTGCATGAAGCATATTGAATATTTTTTTTCTCTTCAATAAATATATCACGTACAAACGGATATGATTCACAAGTATTGTGTATAATCTTTTTCTTTCTATTTTATTTCTATCATGGAATCAGAGCTCTCGCCATGAATGTCACTTCTAAACATCTCGAAGTAGACTAATCTCCCTGTCGGACTCCATCGAATCTTGGCTCTTTCTCCTACTACCTCGTAGACCGCGACTCCATCTTAAAATAGTGCAGCGTTTTCCACGAACGTCCTCCAGGATCATTGCGTCGGCCTCCTTCGAAGCTGAATAAGGGCCACCACGCCGCGCCCACTTCTCCTTCTTGTGCCAACGATATTCTTTACTATCGCCCTTCCTCTGCCTCTTCCTGCAAAAGTAGAGTCGATGTAGCCTCATAACTGCTCCCCGGCCAGTGACCTCTCCTCCTCATTCCCGTATCTCGCTCGAGCGAGAAGTGCCACTGTCGTCGTCCTTATCGTAGCAGCCCTCATAGCCACAGCAGCCCTCGCAGTCGCAATAGCCCTCTCTGCCGCAGCAGCTGCAGTAGTGATCTACTTTTCTCCCAAGCTACTATCCTCTGCCTCTTCTTCACCTCGACAAGCAACATCCGGAACCATTTCTAAGTTCCCAACTGCATAACTATTGCACAGAGACTGTAGCATTGCTGCACAAAGATCTACAGCTTTACACAATATTGATCATTGTCAATATTGATCAACAACCCACAACCCATTTGCCACCATTTACCACTACAACCCATTTGCCACCAACACCTCTTCCTCCCTAATCATTGTCTCGCTGCAGACTTCTAGTTGCTCCCACATATTGGTACATATCCTCCATATGTTCTCATCATCTATCTCTGATGCTCCCATTACTGTTCCTGCAAGGAACCACAGTACTTTCCCACATACAGGCCTTATCTCCATAAATGCAGTAACCCTCATTTCCTTCAAATTATCTAAAGGTGGTAACTACGCATCTTGGCGTGCTCAATTCTCTAATCTACTATTTGGTTCTGATCTTCTAGGCTATGTCGATGGCTCTCTTCGTTGTCCACCGACGATGCTTAACATCCCAGGCGCACTCAGTCTAGTACCAAATCTGAACCACAAATTATGGTTAAGCCAGGATCGTCTCATCCTTCAAGCTATTCAAGCCTCAGTCGTTGGATCCCTTGCCCCACTCATTTCTTCATGTGACACTATTGCCGAAACTTGGTGTAAGTTGCAAACCACCCTAGCCAATCGTTCCCACACTCACATGCTTAGTCTCTTATCTAGTCTCATGATAATAAAACAAGAGGGAAGTATTGTTGCTGATTATCTACATAATATAAGGATTATCATCGATAACTTGGCCTTGATAGGTCATTCCCTCAGTGATGAAGAAGTTACTGTCCATATCCTCAACGGCCTAGGAGATGAGTACAAGGAATTGGCAACAGCAATATGCACACGTGATTCACCAGTGTTATTTGAAGAACTCTATGACAAGTTGATTGACTATGAGATATATCTCAAGCGTGAGGACAAGTTGCTAGGACCATTCATCACAGCTCAAGTTAGTAAAAAATCTAAGAACAAGAGCAACCGGTACAACAAATCTATCAACAAAGGTTTGGCCAGCATGCCTGCACTTGTGGGCTCCAAACAAACCTTCCCTCCTCAACATTTCAATTACAACCATCAAGGTGGCTACTTCAATTATCCTCAACCCTGGCGTCTTGAACACACAAATCAACAAAGAGTTGTCTGCCAACTATATAATAAAGTTGGCTACTCTACAAAAGTCTGTAGAACTCGACCCAGACTTTCTCCTTCATCGCATTGGCCTCGCATAAATCTTACAGTTACTCTAACTACTGGTCATCAAAATTGGATTGTGGACTCTGCCGCATCTCATCACATCACCTCTGATTTACAAAACTTGTCCATCCACAACGACTATGGCGGAAACGAAAACATCATCATCGGTGACGGTAACGGACTCCCCATTACTCATATTGGTTCTACGATGCTTAATTCACATAGCACTTTATTTACGCTAGATAATGTTTTGTGTGCACCCCACATCAAACAAAACCTCATTTCTGTTTCTTAATTCTACAAACAGAATCATACCTCAATTGAATTCTTTTCTAACTCCTTTCTTGTCAAGGATTTGAGCACGGGGACACCCTTGGTCCGAGGCCAAAGGACAATATTTACGAGTGGTCGTCAGTTCCACAAATCACCCAACCCATTGCCTACTCTTTGGTCGCAGCTTCAACTGATGTGTGGTATCGTCGTCTTGGTCATCCCTTAACTTTTATTCAGCAAAAATTACTTTCCCGTTATTCTCTTCCTACGCTTACAACCAATAATATTATAACTCATTGTGATGCTTGTTTAAGTAATAAAAATCATAGACTTCTCTTTAGAAAATCCTCCATATCTTGCTCTAAACTCCTTGAGGTTATTTATACTGATGTTTGGGGCCCTGCTCCAATCACTTCCTTTGACAAATTCATATTTTATGTTATTTTCGTAGACCATTTCACCAAATACACATGGTTATATGCTCTTCACCATAAATCTGAAGTTTTCACAGTCTTTACCAACTTTTGAAGATTGGTCGAGTACTTTTTTCAGTTTAAAATTAAAACTGTTTGCTCCAATGGTGACGGTGAATATCAAGCCCTCACATCATGTCTATCTGCTTGTGGTATACAATACCTCAAGTCACCTCCACACACTCCTCAACTCGTCGATTCTGCTGAACGCAAACATCGACATATAGTTGAAACTGGTCTCACACTTCTACACCAAGCCTATATGTCACCAACTTTTTGGACTATAGCATTTCAAGTTGTCGTCTACCTCATTAATCGTATGCTTGTCCTTAAGTACAAGTCACTATTTGAAAAATTATTTTACAAATCCCCAAACCCTCAAAAACTCAAAATGTTTGGATGTTTATGTTATCCATGGCTCCGTCCCTATGCCTCATATAAGTTAACATCAAAATCTAAACCTTGTGTTTTCATTAGATACTCCCTTGACCATAATGCTTTTCGATGCTATGAACTAAAATCTCGAAAAGTCTTTATGTCCCATCATGTTATTTTTATAGAGACTACCTTTCCGTTTCACAACCCTGAGTCTCCTACTGTGCGACTTACTCCATCACATACACATCATTAGAGTACGCCATTAATCCCATCAATCGAGTCTCCCATAATATCATTCAGTCCTTCTCCTTATGATCCACACTCTCTCCTTCTCCCGGTGCAACAGCTCCTCACCCCCTCCATTGTGCCTCTCCCTTCTTCACAAGGTTCCCCTATGACTGAAGGTATTCCCTCGGAATCACATTCACTACCTTTATCCTCTTTTGGGACCAATGACATTGAAGTCTCTCAGCCTACCCTAATATATGCCCCTCCACCGGCCATACCTACAATACTCTATATAGCCCCTGGACATCCAATGACAACACGCTCCAAAAGTGATGTCTTTAAACCATGATAAATCCTTGACCTATATATCATCACAACATCCTCGTCAGAGACCATTGAACCTACCACAATTACTCAAGCCCAAAAATCTCCATATTGGCGTAAAGCCATGTGTGAAGAATATGATACACTCATCCATAATTCTACATGGACCCTTGTACCCTCTCATCCTACACAAAACATCATTGGGTGTAAGTGAGTCTTTTGAATTAAGCGGAACCTAGATGGATCCGTAACCAGATATAAAGTACGTCTAATGGCCAAAGGGTTTCATCAACGACCTAGTGTTGACTTCATAGAGACATTCAGCCCTATTGTTAAACCCATAACAATCCGACTTATTCTGAGTTTGGCCATCTCAAAAGGTTGGCATTTACGTCAACTCGACGTTAACAATACTTTTCTATAAGGGACCCTAACTGATAATGTCTTCATACAGCAGCCTCTTGGCTTCATCCACCCTCAATATCTAAAGCATGTTTGTAAACTAGAAAAAACTATTTATGGACTTTGTCAGGCTCCAAGAGTTTAGTACACTGAACTTGGCTCGTTTTTGGCATTAATTGGCTTCATCAACTCTAAGTCTGATACCTCCTTATTTCTTCATCACCAAAGTAGCAATGTATTATATCTTCTGGTATATGTAGATGATATTATTATCACAAGCAACAATCCTATGGAAATCAAGGCATTCCTCAAGCATTTAGCAAATCGATTCTCCCTTTAAAGATCTAGGAACCTTAAGCTATTTTTTGGGAGTGGAAGCAACATACATATCTTCCAGGCTCTTCCTATCACAACGAAAGTATATTCAAGATCTATTATCTAAAATGAATATGCAAAATGCAAAGGCAGTTACAACACCTCTGTCTACTAGCAAGTCGCTCAAACTATGTGATGGAAGCCCTACTACAGACCCAACTCAATACCGTCAAATCCTTGGCTCCTTACAGTACTTATCTCTCACCCGTCCAGATATCTCATTACGGTCAATAAATTATCCCAATTCATGTATAGACCATCTACTATGCATTGGTCTACGGTCAAACAAATATTGCGATATCCTCACGGGACTATCAATCATGGCCTCTTTTTTCGCAAACACTCCCCCCTTCGTCTCTATGCCTTTGCTGATGCTAATTGGGTAGGGAATTTTGATGATAGAATATCCACATCATGGTATATTTTCTTCCTTAGACCTAATCCAATCAGTTAGAGTTCCAAGAAGCAAAAGACAGTTGCATGTTCTACAATTGAAGCTGAATACCATGCCATTGCCACTGCTACTGTAGAACTCAATTGGGTCATGAATCTCCTCAAGGAACTTGGCATCAACATCAACTCTACTCCTACAATATATTGTGATAATGTCGGAGCCACTTATCTATGCGCTAATCCAGTATTCCACTCACGCATAAAATATATCGCCATCGACTTTCACTTTGTGAGAGAACAAGTTGTCAGACATCAACTATGTGTTTCTTATGTACATACGGCTGATCAACTAGATAAGATATCATAAATCTGTTAAGGAAAATCCTCCTATGTTGAGGAAAATTCTTCCTTTTAAACATGTTTAAATATGGAGTATTATGTATTGTTTCAATCAATACAACCTTCTTCTTTCTATTTCATTTCTATCAATAATATACTTCGATCGATCGTATTAGTTACATTAAACACTTTAGTTACACAAGGCACATTAATTACTCTTTTTTGGTACGGACAAACAAAGGAGACACATCATTAGCATTGAGGACATCAGTTATTTTTTATCTTAGATGGACATATCATACATAAAAAAATATTTATTATATCATATATAAAAATATAATTTTAAATTTTCTTGCATTAGATTATATTACTAAGGAAAAATGTCCAAAATAAAAAAAAAAATCTTCAACAAGTACTTTTTGGTAAGGGAACCAATGATTAATATAAAATCATCCTCGATAATATGGATCCAAAATTGGTCAACCCAAATGCTGAAAACACTTACTCCAAAATTCGTGCCATGAGTCAAGGCATTAGGTTAGAAGGATCGAAAATTACGTTAAGAAGATCGGATGTTGCAGGAGGTCAACATGCCAATGGATTGGGTGATACGATGAAGCACTGTATGAACCAATGACATATCAGACAATATGGTATGAGAGACTTAGTTCCTTTCTAATTAAGAATAATTTTTTGAAAGATAAGGCTGATATCATATTGTTTATTAAATATTTTAAAAATATTTTTTTATAGTTCAAATTTATATTGATGATATCATTTTCAGTTCTTCAAATGAGTCTTTGTGTGAATCTTTTGCCAATAATATAAGTCAGGCGAAATGAGTTTAATGAGTGAATTAACTTTTTTTCGTAGGATTATAAATTAAGCAACTTAGTGATTGAATGTTTGTTAGTCAAACTAAGTATATTTTAGATCTATTAAAATGATTTAATATGGATAGTGCTAAGGTTATTAATACACCAATGAGCACTTCTACAAAATTAGATATAGACATTAATGAAAAATATTTTAATCAAAAGACTTATAGGGGTATGATATGTAGTTTACTATACCTTACAGCAATTAGACTTTATATTATATTTAGTGTTAGACTATGTATTAGATTTCAATCTAATCCCAAGTAATCTCACTTAAAAACTATTAAAAGGATTTTTAAATTCCTAAAAGGATACCTAATCTAGGATTATGGTATCCAAAAACTAAAAATCTTGAATTGATTGCTTCTATTGATGTTGATTTTGTTAGATATAGAATAGATAGAAAAAGCACATATGAAATATGTAACTTTTAGGTCATTCACTTGTTTCTTGGTCTTCCAAGAAATAAAATCTTGTTGCATTATATACAGTTGAGGTTGAATATATAACAGCAAGTGCATATTGTGTACAAGTTATTTAGATGAAAAATACTTTAGAAGATTATGGACTTTACTTGAAAAATATTCCTATAAAATGTGATAATACTAGTGCTATTTGTTTAACAAACAATCCCATTCAATATTCTAGAACTAAACATATTGATATTAGGCATCATTTTATTATAGATCATATTAATAATTATGATATATCTTTAGAATTTATTGATACAAAGCAACAATTAGCATATATTTTTACAAAATCGAGAAGTAATTTGATTTTATTAGAAGAGAAATAGGCATGTTAAATCTTCCAAATGCATAAATGTTTCTTATATTTGTTGAATCTCGGATTTTGATGATGAAGTCAATTGTCATTTGTTATCTAATTCATATGTTGAGATAAATGTGTAGGATTAACTACGATGAAAGTAAGACATGTAGCAGGAGTTGTGCCGGAGTCAAGACTATGATCACGTTGGGAGTTCAAGAGTTCAACGGAAGTCCGGACGGTCGTCGGAGGTTCTACGGGAACAAATCCGAGAAGTCCAGGAGCTTGCCAAAAGAAGCTCGTCGGAACTCGCCAAGTGGATCGTCGCAAGTCCAAGAGTTTGCCGGAAGTCCGTTGGAGCATCGCCGGAGGTTCGTCGGATGTTCGTCGGAAGTTCGCCAGAAGCTCGCTGGAAGAAGCGATTGACGCACCGGAGCAAGCTGTAGTAAATTTCTTAAGAAATGTCGTAGTTAGTATATAGATTAAGTTAGGAATGGGAGGTGATCCCACTAACTTAATTTGGGGGCAATTGGGCCCTTGACAGACCCAAATTGGGCCGAATGGATCAACCCATTCGGACCAGAATTCCTGCTAGGCGGTGGCACCGCCCAGAAGAGGGTCTCCCAGGAAAGCTGGGCGGTGCAACCACCCCAGGCAAGCGGTGGCACTGCCTGGGCTCAGTCTCCGAGCGAGACTGGGCGGTGCAACTACCCTTGACAAGCGGTGGAACCGCCTAAGCTCGATCTCCGAGCTCTGCCAAGCGGTGGCACTGCCAGGGCTCAGTCTCTGAGCGACACTAGGCGGTGCAACCGCCCCTGTCAGGTAATGGCACCGCCTAGAGGCTCAGTCTTCGAGCTGCAAGGCGGTTATACCACCCCAATCATGCGGTAGTACTGCTAGGACCTCGGAAATCCAAGAGATGACATTTTTTAGCTCCAAATTCAAACTAGTTTGGGGCCTATATATACCCCACCCTTTCCTGCATGAAAGGGCACCAAAAATCCAATCTTACTCTGTGATTTTTAGAGCTCAAAAGTGTTGTCAAAGTTAGAAGTTCTCCTCCCTCTTTTTCCAAGTTTTGATCTTTCAAGAGATGAGAGAAAAGTTTGTAAGGGTTGTCTCCTAAGCCCGTCAAAAGGAGTGAAACTGTAACATGGTGGTTGGTCTTCTCCTATTGAAGGAAGGCCTCTAGTAGACGTCGATGACCTCGTTGGTGGAGGAAGCCAAAAGTGGATGTAGGTCAAGATTGACCAAACCACTCTAAATCTCGGTTTGCATTTACTTTGAGCATCTTATTTTTACTGCAAACCTCCTCAATAGCTTACTGCCTTCTCCTTATTTACGAACGTGTTTCATAGTTAAGTATTTTTCGAATCGACGTTAAGACGGAAATCAGTTTTATCGTACGAATATCATATTCCAGTTTGCGCTTACATTCTGATTTCTATCTTAATTGCAAACTGTCTTCCTTACTTTACTTCAAATACATTTCCATAAGCTTTCAAAGTTATTATCTGCATGAAACGACTTTTACGTCGGAATCAGATTTCAACGTACGAACACAGTTTTAATCGTCGAAAGTTTTTCGCTACACTAATTCACCCCCCCTCTTAGTGCTCTTGATCCTAACAATTGGTATCAGAGCGTGGTTAACTCTCAAACAGATTAAAACCCAAGAGAGATGGCATATGCCGGAAACCAAGAGGGCCACTCTATTACACGTCCACCCATGTTCATTGGGATGGACTACACCTATTGGAAGACCCGAATGATGATCTTCCTTATTTCAATGGATTTTGAACTTTGGAATCTTGTCGAAAATGGATTTTCAAAGTCTTCTCTTCCAATGATCGATTGGAATGAATTGGAGAAGAAGACTTTCGCTCTTAATGCAAAGGCTATGAATGCCTTATTTTGTGCGCTTGATAAAAATGAGTTCAATCGTGTTTCGGTTTGTGAAACCACGTTTGATATTTGGCATACACTTGAAGTGACTCACGAAGGCTCAAGTAGAGTGAAAGAGTCAAAAATCAATCTTTTGATACATTTTTTTAAACTTTTCTGAATGAAATCGAGCGAGACTATTGGCGATATGTACACCCGTTTCACAGATGTCGTCAATGGTCTAAAAGGACTCAACAAAAGTTTTTCAAATTTTGAGCTCGTAAATAAGATTCTAAGATTCCTTCATAAGAGTTGGGACCCTAAAGTCACTGCTATTCAAGAGGCT
The DNA here is from genome assembly GCF_036884655.1 of Musa acuminata AAA Group. Lineage (NCBI taxonomy): Eukaryota > Viridiplantae > Streptophyta > Magnoliopsida > Zingiberales > Musaceae > Musa > Musa acuminata. The sequence continues at coordinate 17,554,364 of NC_088358.1, read as the reverse complement.
AAAGATTTGAACAACTTTCCTCTTGAAGAACTAATCGGGTCATTAATGACCTATGAAATGACTTGCAAGGCTCATGAAGAGCAAGAAGACATCCTTCCAAAGAACAGGAGGATTTGACACTTAGAACTTTAGATGACCACTTAAGAGAAAACTCAAGTGATGAGGACTATGATGATGACTTGGCACTTCTAACAAGGAAATTCAAAAAATTCATTAAGAGAAATAAGTTTAAAAGTGACACAAAAAATAAACTTGAACCCAAAAAGGACCAAGTTATTTGCTACGAATGCAAAAAGGCGGGACACTACAAAAGTGATCGTCCCCAAGCCAAGAAGAGAACATCAAAGAAGAAGGCGCTTAAAGCAACGTGGGATGACTCGAGCGCGTCCGAAGAAGAGGAGTCCAATACCGAGCAAGTTGCTCATTACGCCTTAATGGCCATCGGAGAAAAGGTAACAAATTTAATTGATGCAAATTTATCATTTGATAAATTATTAAATGCCTTCCATAACTTATTTGATGAATGTAAAACAATTAGTAGAAAATATAAATTATTAAAAAATAAGCATGATAGTCTTGTTAGCAATTTTGATAAATTAAAAATCGAATATCATGATAGTTTAGCTCAATGTGAAAAATGTCATTATCTAGAAACTCTCCAAAAGGAAAACTTACTACTTAAGGACACCTTGAAGAAATTCGTAGCAAGTCTTTGAACATGATCCTTGCAAACAAGGGTCACGTTCCCAAAAGAAGTGGAATCGGATTTGTGAGAAGTCCTCACCAAAATCCAACCACCTTCATAAAAGGCCCCATCTTACATGTTTGACACCAAAGCAAATGCAACTTTTGTTACAAATATAGACACAAAACACATCAGTGTCCATTCAAGAAAATTAGTCCAAACAAATTAATTTGGGTTCCTAAAGAAACCATGATAAACTCTATGCAATATGATAAACAATGTAGATCAGTTTTTGAGGCACCCAAAAGTAAATGGGTACCTAAAAATCACCCCTTCTTGTAGAAACATATACTATCAAAAGCTAGGAGCAAGAGATAATATCTTGCTTTTTGGGTACTCGATATTCATGACTCGAGATCCAAAAGAACACGTAATGCTCTCTAGCCTAAATAGTAAAAAGAGGATTAAAAAATTAATATTGCAGGGTGATACTAATACAATCCTGTTTAATCCCTTAGATTTTGAAACTCATAATTCTCCCTTCACATACCCTCCAGATTTTTGAACTCATTGAATTGATTTCTTCTTTACCTTCGGATCCAACAAAGTTTGTCATAAACTTGCGAAGTTTACCAACTTGGATAATAAGTCATGAACATGTCTAAAATTGTGTACGACATTTAAAGTAGAATATGTGTGTCACAAGATCTATCTTGAACGTACGAAATTTCTCATTTTGAAATGAAAACTCTTACGTAATTACGAAAATAAAGTTGATTGCTCCACAAATGAAAACTCTCCTCAAGTTGAAAACATCCAAATCAGCCCATACAGCCCCCAAACAAGTGCTCACAGCCTGTAGGCGGTGGCACCGCCCAGCTGGCGGTAGCACTGCCGACTGTCATAGGTTGCAAGCGGTTGCACCACCCTAGCCAGCGGTGCAACCGCCCGCAATCTTGCCCCCTTTTAAACTGAGCTAGGGCCGATGGTGGAACCGACCCCAACTCACTCCCTTTCCCTCTTTACACCACCAAAGCTGCTCCACCTCCATTTCTCCCATCTTAGCATCCCAAATACTCCTCATATCAAAGCAAAAGATCAGCAATCTCTCCTTCTCTTAAGGATCTCACTTAAGGTATTCTCTAAGAAGTCTTTAAATTCTATTTTTGAGTCATTTACTCTTGCTCATTACTATCTTCTTAAATAGCAGTAGTTATGGCCTCTAGAAGATCCTCTAGGGACAAAGGGAAAAGGAGATTAGAAGAAGACTTTGATCTTACCCTTTTCGATTCAAAATATCATGTTGAAAAATTTTCTTCCTTCGAATTTAGAAGTGTCAATAAGGGAAAACATGTAAACCTAGATGAACTAAGAGACTTAAAGACAATCCAATGGTTTGCAAACTTAGATCTTCTCCCAATTTTACAAATTAGTGAACTCATCTATCCAAGATTTGCTAGATTGTTTTACAACAATCTACAAGTAGATGAAGATGAAAGAGTGTCTACCTATCTCTTAGGACAACACATCTCCATTACGGATAGATTCATTTGCGACATGATAGGCATTCCCGTAAAAAATAGAGGTCTTTATTTTAGAGGATCGTGGGATAATGAAATAGTTGGGACAACATATGTTGAAGCCTTATGAACAATTTTTGGTAATCTCAACTTAGTGATAGTTCCTAAAAGCTATCAACATCTACTACCACTAAATACTAAGGTACTTCATCATATCATAACTAGCATCATTCTCCCTGAACAATACCATCATGATGAAGTAAGTCAAATGAAATTAGGAACCATGTATTATATCATAAAATGACATAACATCTGCTTTGGTTACCTTATCCAACAAAATATAATAGAACTATCTAAGAAAGACATGATGCTTCCATATGGTGGTATAATTACTAGAATACTTAAAGCCTATGATATTCCAATACCACCCGATGAAGAAGTGATGAAAGTAGATAGGTTTAGCATAATAAATAAAAAACTACTTCACCGATTGAGATGTTTTTATGGAAACGGTAATTGGGTTAGAATGCCTAGAAGAACCGATCCCCCTCAACCTGAACCAGAACCCGAAACACTAGTCTTTAGGGGTACTCAATCTCCTTCGATCTGTCCCTTTGAGGAAACACATCCATTTGAGCAAGCTCCTACATCATCTATCGAAGACATTAGGATTCGGATGAACCGATTTGAACAAAGACAAGATCGGCTTGAACATCGACAAGATCAAATCCTATCTGAGCTGCAGCAAATTCATCGACAATTTGACTCTTTATTTAGGCATTTTAATTTTTCACCTCCTGAATAAGCTTGTATATGTGGACACAATCACCTCTTGTTGTAACAATTATGTTGTTGTAAACTCTTTATGTTACTCACCTTGATCACAATGCCTTTACTAATCTTTGATATGGTTACTTGATGTATTAATTAGTGAGAATATGCAGAGTTACGTTGCTTAATCCTGTTACTCATTGTCGGATTTCACGTTGAAATTAAATGTTTCTATAATGCCTACTTTGAAAACCTTGTGTCTTGGTTTCCATGATAAATATGATTTGAGAAAGTAATATAGCCATGAAATTGATGTGTCATTTCCATGATGTTAATGTGTCATGATATTACCATGATATTGATGTATTGCCATGATGTTAATGTGTCATTATATTGCCATAATACTAAACATCAACTAGCTGATATTTTTATAAAACCTCTAAGTGAAGAATAATTTGATTTCATTAGAAGAGAATTATGAATGTTAATGTATCCGAATGCATAAACTTATTTTCCGGACTTTATTGATTGAATGATCAAATCACTTGATTGCCATTACATGCCTAAAATTATATGTTGGAAATTATGTTTACAAAAATTTTCATAACAATGAGCATGTTTTGTCTTCATGATTGTATTTGAAAATCTATAGTATAGTCTTGTCCGAATACATGAAAGTGTTAATTTCATTTTTGGATTCTCTTAACTAGTGGTATCCTAACAATCGGATTTTCTCGATACATTATCTTTTTTCGAACTTAATAAGCATATGTTATATCGAGTTTGATTCTCATCATTGATTTTTGACATATAGAATCAACTAGCAAAAACATCTCTCATACACTTATCATGTGAAAAATATTTTTTTTAGAAATGGATTTGAGAAAATGATTCCTGCTTGTAAATTCCTTCTTGAAATATGGATGTTAGTGTTTTTACTTGGAAGGATTTATTTCACATACATATCTTGATCCTTATAAAAATGGAGTATAATTTAATCTCTCATCGATTTTAACTTCATTCAAAGTAAACTCACAAATAGCTAGTATCACAAATAGCCTTCCTCCTTCATGCAAAAAGATAATAACAATTGAAAAGGAAGAAGTATTAAAAGCTATATCCATGTCATGTTTTCCTTGAGATGTTTGCATAATTGGTATCTTATCACTCACTGTTGGAAAATGACATGAACCTAGTTATGGCATAAATAAATACCGCACTTATGCTTAAAATTTACTTATATCTTTCTCCTTTTTGTTGATGACAAAGGGGGAGAGATATATGAATTGATGAGTATTGATGCTATGATTATGTCATGCTTGCATAATCGAAAATATATGAATTGATGATAACTATGATTGCCATATTTAAATTATGCCATGCTTGCATCATCGAAAATATATGAATTGATGATAACTATGATTGCCATATTTGCATTATGCCATGTTTGCATCATGTTAAGTTATCAAGAACTTGCATTGTAATTTTACGTGCTAATATCTTACCATGTGATGAAATGCTACGATTGCTAAACACTTGAAATGTTTGCTTTACGTTAAGATATCAAAAGCTTCAATTGTAAATTTATATGTTGATATCTTATGTTGAACTGCTACCATCATTCATATTTGAAATGTAAAACTTGAGAATGGATGTCAAGTCTTAACATCATTTTCAGTAAGATACATCATGATAGGAATCATGATGGGAGTAATTGATAAGGTTAAGAGTTCTTAAATTATCAATAAGTTTATTGAATTCAAAGGCCTTGAATTCAAGAATGATTTATCTCAAGTATGACATATAGATAGGGGGAGTTAATGTTAACTCCGTTATCAATTGATTATCATCATCAAAAAGGGGGAGATTGTTGAATATCGGATTTTGATGATGAAGTCAATTGTCATTTGTTATCTAATTCATATGTTGAGATAAGTGTGCAGGATTAACTACGATGAAAGTAAGACATGCAGCAAGAGTTACACCGGAGTCAAGACTATGATCACGTTGGGAGTTCAAGAGTTCGACTGAAGTCCGGACAGTCGTCGGAGGTTCTGCAGGAATAAATCCGAGAAGTCCAGGAGCTTGCCAAAAGAAGCTAGTCGAAACTCGCCAAGTGGATCGTCGTAAGTCCGTCGGAGCATCACTGGAGATTCGTCGGATGTTCGCCGAAAGTTCACCGAAAGCTTGCTAGAAGAAGCGATTGATACACCGGAGCAAGCTGTAGTAAATGTCTTAAGAAATATCATAGTTAGCATGTAGATTAAGTTAGGAATGGGAGGTAATCCCATTAACTTAATCTGGGGGCAATTGGGCCCTTGATAGACCCAAATTGGGTCGAATGGATCAACCCATTCGGACTAGAATTCCTACTAGGTGGTGGCACTACTAGGGACCAAAAGTTCTCCTCCCTCTTTTTCCAAGTTTTGATCTTTCAAGAGAGGAGAGAAAAGTTTGTAAGGGTTGTCTCTTAAGCCCGTCAAAAGGAGTGAAATTGTAAATGGGTGGTTGGCCTTCGTATATTGAAGGAAGGCCTCTAGTGGATGTCGGTGACCTCGTTGGTAGAGGAAGCCAAAAGTGGATGTAGGTCAAGATTGACCGAACCACTCTAAATCTCGGTTTGCATTTACTTTGAGCATCTTATCTTTGCTGCAAACCTCCTCAATAGCTTACTGCCTTCTGCTCATTTACGAACGTGTTTCATAGTTAAGTATTTTCTGAATCGGCGTTAAGATGGAAATTAGTTTTATCGTACAAACATCATATTTCAGTTTGCGCTTGCATTCTGATTTCTATCTTAACTGCAAACTACCTTCCTTACTTTACTTCAAATATGTTTCCGTAAGCTTTCAAAGTTATTATCTGCATGAAATGACTTTTACGTCGAAATCGGATTTCAACGTGCGAACGCAGTTTTAATCGTCGAAAGTTTTCCACTGCACTAATTCACCCCCCACCCTCTTAGTGCTCTTGATCCTAACAATATCTTTATCATATCATTATCTTAATTTCTCATTTTTCATGACTTAAGTTTTCTTTCAAGATCATATCCTATGACTCTTCCTTTAGCTAAAGAGAATATTTTCTTTCAAACAAATCATGATCCTTTTCTTGATTTCTCGATATTTTTGACTTAATTTCACTTGAATTAAGATCATTTCCTATGATTCCTTCCTCTTTCTATTTACAAAAGTAGAACCTTGATTTATAGACTCTTGTATTTATGACTTGATCTTTCTTTTATTCATGTGATGGTTAAATTATTTGCACCATTGAATCCTTCCCTTCTCCTTTCTTGATTTAATGACAAAGGAAAGAAAGAAAATTACTAGCATCTCAAAGAAAAACAAAAGTACTATCTTGCATATCTCAAGTGAAGCAAAGTGTTAGCTTGCTCATCTCAAGAAGCAAAACTTGCAAACTTACATATCTCAAAAGAGAATTACTAGCTTACACATTCCAAGTAGAAGCAAATATTGCTAACTTTCACATCTCTAAAACTTGCTAGTTTGCATGTTCTAAAGTAATGATATATGTAAAAACTTAAAATTATGCAATTATTTTAAATTATGTTTAAAAAAAAATGCTAGTTTCACTTTTCTCCTTTTTATTGATGATAAAGGGGGAGAAATAATGATGATTTGAAAATTTTTTGTTTTAGTATCATGCATGCCTAAGTAATGATAATTTAAAATTTATTGTTTTGGTATTATGCATTCCCAAGTAATGATGATTTGAGAATTTATTTTTTTAATATCATGCCCAAAGTGATGATGATTTGTAATGGTTTAGAATTATGCATGTTATACCATGATAATTTAAAATATTTATGATTTGAAATGATGCATGCAATAATATGGATATAATGGAAGTAATGATATTATGATGATGCATATGATATATGTAATGCTATGCATATGAAGTGTGAAATGATGAAGTTTGCAAAGAAAATGATTAAAATTATTTTGATTTGAATTCTAAAGTTATCATTTTCTAAATTCAAAGTTTCTTTTAATATGTCATATAGATAGGGGGAGTTTAGTTTAAACTTCATCATCAATTGGATGTCATCATCAAAAAGAGAGAGATTATTGAATACCAGATTTTGATGATGAAATTAATTAATGAGTTTACGATCTAATATGTTGTTTGAGAAAAGTGATATAGGACTAACTTTGATTAGAAAGGGCAAAATGATTGAAGCAAGAAGAATTAAACATTGCGCCAAGATCGAAAGTTGCTGGAGTCAACTTGTCGATGGATCAGGCGATATGCTGAAGGTTCGGATGATGTGCCGAAAGTTCGTCGAGAGTTCGGATGAATAAATGACAAGCCGGATAACTTAGATGTAATATCTTGTAATTATTTAAAGTCTTTATTGTTGAAGTTAGGTCTTAATTTGAAATAGATTTGGGTGTAACCCTACTAACTCAATTAGGAGCCAATTGAGCTTGAGTTGGGGCTATTTTGGGCCAAGTGGAAGGCCCATTCAGTGATCCTTAGTTGGCCCAAGTGGTGGCACCGCTTGAGGCTCAGCCTGCTAGGCTATTTGGGCGGTGGTACCATCCAGACTAGGCGATGGTACCATTGATAGTTAATGCTGTCAAACAGTGATACCACCCTATCAAGTAGTGGTACCACCGAAGCCTAGTCTCATAGGCTCTATCATGCGGTCGTACCGCTCAAACTAATGATAGTACCTATTGAATCTCATATTTTGATGACGGAATCAATTGATGAATTAATGATCTAATCCATATGTTGAGATAAGTGATGCAGGAATAAATACGATCATGAAAAACGTAAAACAAATAAAGAAGAATTGAATGTTGAGCCGGAGTCAATAATCGAGCATTGGGCCAAATGAATTGAGAGATATACCAAAGGATTAGATGATATAGTGAAAGCTCACCAGAAATTCACCGAGAGTTCGCTGAAAGCACGCCGGAAGATTGTTGGGAGTTCATCGTAAGTTCACCGAGGATTTGGTTGAACAATTGACGTTCCAAACAACTTAGATTGCTTGTATTGGAATTGTATTAGCCTTAATTATCATAGTTAGGACTTTAATTTGAGTTAGTTTTAGTAGAAATCCTACTAACTAAATAAAGGGCTAATTGAGCCCTAAACATGGTTAAATTGGGCCTATTGGATGGCCCATTTAGCCACTCAAAGCCACGTCAAGCGATGGCACCACCCAGATTGGGTGGTGGAATCGCTTGAGGCTCAACCTCCCAGGTGGTCTAGGTGGTGGTACCGTCGACAGTTAATACTATTAGGCGGTGGTATCGTCAGAGCCCAATCTTCGAGACTTTATCAAGTAGTGATACCGCCAATACCCTAGAAACCCAGGATGAAACACTTTTTGGCTCCATTTTTGAAGTCATTGTAGCCTATATGTAGGAAAATATAAGGGCGACATCACATGCACAGCGGAAGAACAGAAAACAAAATCCCCAAATTTTTCAAAGATGTGTTCGTCGTCATGCGAAGATTGGTGCGCAAAATCTGCAAAACTAAAAACCACGCATGAGATAGTTGTAAATTATTATAAAAATAATAATTCACTGAGTCAGAAGGAGTTCTGATAGGGATGACTCATAGCCAGCTCGATATTGTGCCTAGAGGGCCACATAAATATGGTAGGATTTACGACGAGCAGAGGTTCAGTTATGAGATATCTGTTAAATCTCCTATCTTATTGGATATCTAATAAGTCCTGAATTATTGGATCCTATGGATCAGATCTAATATGAGCCAATGAGATATTATTGGATAGAGATCCATTAATCTAATAGGTTTGGATAGTTGGATGGAGATCCAATACCCAATAGGGCAAGATCCATTATGATTAAGTTAATAAGAGGGAACTAAACACTAACAGGCCAAAGGTTTTCTTGGTTGTCACCTCCTATTCTCCTCTCCCCTTCTTCTCCTCAAATAGTAGGCCTGGAAATTTGAGGAGCGTCGTCGCAACCCTGTTATGTGGATCACCATTAGAGAGGAGGATGCTTGACCTCATTCATCCTCTCCTACATATCTACATGGATTTAGAGATATACAATCTCTTTAGGTAACACAACTATCTCATGTGTGGTTTTAAGTTTTGTAGGTTTTGCGCATAAATCCTCGTACAACAACGAATACATTTTTGAGAAATTTGGAGATTTTTGTTTTCTGTTCTTCTGCTTTGCATGTGATGTCACCCCTAGATTTTCCTATAGTGGTATCAAAGCCAGGTTGTTCATGTGAAAGATTGTTTTGGACTATGTGTATTGTGTTTTAGATAGGCTTTTGATGTCAAAATTATTGACGTAAAAACGAGAAAGGGCAATAATTATTATTGCCCTTGTTGCACTCACAAATGGCAGCATTAGCCACCATCTGCATACAAGGGGCTGGCGGCCGACGACCTACCTACAATAGGCACCACCAATGGTTTGGGCTCCTATAGGCAGGGTTGCCTATGGGCAAAGGGCTCATAGCAGCGCTCGCCCGTAGGTGCAGCGCCACTCGCAGGTCACTTGCCCGCAAGGGTGGGCAGCGCTCACATGTGAGCCGCCTATAAGGCTGGGGCTCGCCCGCGGTGGTCACCCGCACCAGCGACCATGGGCAAAAATACCCGTTGGGGCAATGTCGCCTATGGGCAAAACCACCCGCGGGCAGGGGTGGCGCCCCCTTCCCCCACACGACATAGTGGTCGGCATTGGTAAGGTGGCGGCGACTGCAACGCAATAAGGGAGGAGAAGGAAATTAGGGTTTTTGGCCAAATGATAGTTTTGCCAATCAGAATTTTAAAATTTTCAAGTTCTGTCTTTTCTATCCAAATTACCAAAATATACCTCATAATTCAAAAAATTTCCTACATATTCTCAATTTTAGAAAATATTAGTTAATTAAAAGTTTAATTAATTATTATTATTATTTAGTGTCCCTGTATGATAATGATATGTACATATAATTTATGATGTGGACGGATGATCATGAACCGTATGATGTGTGTACATGTGATGTGATTATTATTATTGGGGTTTGCGAGCCTCCAATTTTATTCTTGTTTATTGTCAGGCATGTGTGCCTATGATTAAGTTGTAATTACATAAGGAGGCACAATAGGAGCGTGAAAGCAATAGTGGGACCTGCGAGACAGAGATGGATGATCACGACATATAGAGATGCGTCGAAATGTCGATGAAATTGAGGATGAGATAAACGATTACAGGACATGAAGATGCACTACTACACACATAGATCTTGTGGTCTATGATCATCTAGTGTGATTGCTTATACATCTACTAGATATGTATATATATTTGCATGTAATGTAGATGTATATTAAATATGTATATGTGTGACATGTCATATTAGGAGACCAAATCAAAATCCTCTCTCTCGATAATATTAAGTTGGTAAAACATGAGACAATTAAATTAACCCACATAGCCTTCCATTGTTATAGGTAGGGACTGATTCCCGACATATGTTGAGTTAGTTGAGTCCCTTAAGGCTCACCTATATTGTGATTAGCTATCTTGCTTATGACATAGATATGTCATCGGTGACCTGAGGACATGGTATGCTTGGTCAAGTCCCTCGAGGGTATATCATCGAATCAGACTCATCTTGTAACAATGGTATTAACTTAATCGAACATCATGGTTAGTCAAGTCCCTCGAGACCATCATGGTTCGGAGGCTGAACAGGATGAGAATCACAAGGAGTTGTAATCGTCAAAAGTTGCCTACTTTTTGGGCTTAGTGTGATTGGTCGAGTCCCTCGAGGTTACACTAAGACATTGATTGGATCTCGATCCCTACTAGAAGTCTACCGGAGACTTTCATTTCATTCATTGAGGGTGTCGCGTGACTCGCTAGAAAAATAGTGAGAGTAGAATAAGATAGAAGTCCATATCTTGATTATTTATTTTTTTGTAAAATCTGCATGTTATTTATGTATGCTACATCTCCTGTTTGTTAGAAATATGTCACTTTCAAATCATTTATATGGCATACTTAATATCAACCAGCTCACTTGTTTGAATTATATGGATTGACTCTACAACCTAAGAATTATTCTCATTGTAGAGAAAATTATGTATGTCCTTAATACGGTGATGCCTATGCCTGAGAAAGGGGCAAGCAGGGATAAGATCACTTGCTACATTAAGTACATAGATGACTCCACTCTTGCTCAGTGTTATATGTTGGGCTTCATGACTCTTGAGTTATAGAGATAACATGAAAAGCTGGATGCTAGATCCATTCTACTATATGTCTATAAACTATTTGAGGAACACGGAAGAACTCAACGATATGAGATGTCCAAGAGTGGATAAAGAAACTCACAAGTCTAGGAATAGTCCTAGAGGATAACCTGTATGTGGATCTTGTGCTTCAGTCCCTACCAGATTCCTTTTCATAATTCATAATGAATTTTAATATGAATAAGTTTGAGGTGACTCTCCCTAAGCTCCTTAATATGTTGAAAGAGGCAAAAAGCACTATCAAGAAAGAGAAGCTAGTTCTATATATTAGTGAGACCAGAAAGAAAAGGAAGGCGGAAAAGTCCCTTAAGAAGGGCAAGGGAAATGGTAGACCAGGTAAAGCAAAAGTTGCTAAGAAAGACCCGACAAAGGAAAAAGACCAATGCTTCCACTATGGCAAAGATGGGCATTGGAAGAGGAATTGAAAAGAGTACCTTACAGAGAGCGTGAAACAAAAGCTTGGAGAAGCTTTAAGTATATTTATGATTAGTCTCTATTTTTCAAACTCCTATGATAACACATGGGTATTAGATACCGATAGTGTTTATCATATTTATAATTTGTAGCAGGTTCTAGCAAAACCTAGGAGATTGGCGAGAGGTGAGATGGACATCGAGATGGGCAATGGAGCAAATGTTGCTATAGTAGCTATTGGTGATATCACCCTATATCTGCCTGGTAGAGTTATTATTGTATTGGATGTATGTTATTTTATTCCTTATATTATTAAAAATATTATTTCTATTTTATGTTTGACAGTTAGTGGATATAAATTAGTTTTCAAGAATAATGGTTGTTCAATATTATTAGATAATGAGATCATCACGAGAGGAACATTGCATAATGGTTTGTTTTTGCTAGACATTGCTTCACATATCATGAATATAAGTATATCCAAGAGGAAACGAGATGAGGCGAACAATGCATACTTGTGGCATTGTATGCTAGGTCACATATATGAGGGAATGATTCAAAAGTTGCTAAATGATAGATATCTAGATCCATTCGACTATGAGTCATATGCAACTTGCGAGCCTTGCCTTTGTGGAAAACTGACCAACCCTCCATTTAGTGGAATTGGAGAGAGAATCATTGAGTTGCTAGAACTTATACATAATGATGTATGTGGTCTCATATCAACTTATGTCATAGGTGGTTACTCCTACTTTATTACCTTTACTGATGATCTCTCAAGGTAATGATATGTGTACTTGATGAAGTATAAGTCTGAGGCCTTCAAGAAATTCAAAGAGTATAAGAATGAAGTGGAGAACCAGACTAGAAAGAGTACTAAGGCTCTTCGATCAGATCGAGGAGGTGAGTACAAAGTTCACCTAGTTCCTCAAAGATCTTGGGATTCTATCCCAGTAGACACCTTCTTATACACCTCAACTCAATGGTATATTTGAAATGAGAAATTGTACACTGTTAGACATAGTGCGGTCCATGATGAGCTTCACTAACCTACTCATCTTATTTTGGGGATACGCTTTAGAGACCGCAGCTTACCTTATGAACAGAGTTCCTACTAAGTCGATAGTATCTACACTATATGAGATATGAAAATAAAAATAGCCAGATCTTAAGGTTATTAAGATTTGGGGTTGCCCTGCCTATGTTAAGACACAACCTCGATAAGTTAGAATCGAGGACGAAACGGTGCAAGTTTGTGGGATACCCTAAGGAAACTTATGGGTATTATTTCTATCACCCCAAGGACCAAAATGTCTTTATAGCCAAGAGAGCAGTGTTCCTTGAGAAGGAACATATTCTTGGCGTAGACAGTGGGAGTGTGATAGAGTTAAGTGAGGTTTGAAAACCTAGCTCAAATACCACTCCATAGCCCGAGTCTATTCATGTGCCTAACACAAAGTTCCAACTTTATGTAGGTCCGACAGAGTATCATATCCTTTTGAGAGATATATAGGACATATTAGAGGAGAGAATGTTGAGAATATTGATACTCAAACCTACAAGGAGTCTATTATGAGTATAGACTCTGGGAAGTGGCAAGAAGCCATGAATTCTGAGATAAATTTCATGTACTCCAATAAGATTTGGAACCTAGTTGATGCACCAAAGGTTATTATACCCATTGGTTGCAAGTGGATCTTCAAGAAGAGGATTAGAGGAGATGAAATTGTAGAGACCTATAAAGCAAGGCTAGTGGTTAAGGGGTATTGTCAAAGACAAGGTGTTGACTATAATGAAACCTTTTCACCCATAGTCATAATAAAATCCATCCAAATTTGATTGGCTATTGGAGTACTAGTAGCCTTAGGGTTAAAAGTTACACGGACTTGAGTTTCCAATCCGATGTTGATGATATGAAGTCTAATTCGAGATATTTTTCACCTTGAATGGTGGAGCAATATGCTGAAAGAGTTCCAATCAAGATACTACTACTGACTCATCCACAAAGGTGGAGTATATTGCTACAGCAAAGGCAACAAAGGAGGGAGTCTGGATAAAGAAGTTCATCACAGATCTAGGAGTCGTGCCAAGCAGCGAGGAGATGATTCCCTTATATTACGACAACTACAAGGCCATTGCTCAAATAAGGGAACCCGAGTCTCATCAGAAGTGTTTAAAGGAGGTTCTAGCATATTAGAGAGATCATGGCTGGAGGAGATGTAGTAGTGGAAAGAGTTCCATCTGAAGATAATATCGTAGATCAATTGATAAAGTCATTATCTCATATTGTCTTGGAGCATCACAGGGGTCTGTTAGGGATCAGAAACATAGGTGATTGGCTTTAGGTCAAGTGGAAGATTGCTAGTCATAGGTGCCCTACAAGCTAATTACGTGAGTGATAGCATGTGTGACATGATACACATTCTTTTTTCTTATTATATTTTGATATTTTATCACTTTATATTGCTTATTGTATATATGTATATATATACATATATATTGTGATATCCATAGATATGTATAATGGAAATCGGATTATGATGATATCACAATAATGAGACTAATTCACCTTCAACACAGACCCTAAATAATCCTGGTCATAGGTTACTCGAGAGGGACATCGAGATAATCGGACAGACTAGTGTACTGTATACCTGTCTATATGATGGAAGAAGTTGGTCTCATAGTTACTCATGTGGGGGCACTAAGGCTATAGTGCAGGTGCTCATTGGTGAATGAGTTTACTGATTGATCCGCTTATAGAATACTGGATAGTTAATGATACCTCATTATCAGATAGTGATTCTGTTATCCTAGTAGTGTACCTGATCCTTAGACTTGAGATATCAAGAATGTCTTGTATGAGTACTCTACTCTTTGATATCAGACTTATAGGTTTGGAAGTTCTAGATCTAGTATAACCAGTCATCGGGAGTGACAATCAACCTTATGAGGGCTATTGAATGTCGATAGAGCATCATTTGCTTTTAGTGTCATGAGGAATATCTATGTGTTCTTGCTTAGATAAATCCCTAACTAGGGTCATTCGGATTGAGAGAGAAAGAGTTCTCCGGGAGAATCAGATTAGAGCGAGACTCGAGTAGAAACTATATAGGTCTAACAACACCATACTCAGTATACGGTCTTTGGAATAATAGATAGATGAGAGACTATAGGTATATGGTAATTGATGACAGATAGGTCCAAAGGATTGGATTCTCTTATATCGTCTAGGGACTATGGCGTAGTGGCCTAGTACGTTTGTAGTCGATGAGTTGAGTGAATTATTATCACTGAACCTGAAGGAGTTCTGATAGGTATGACTCACAACCAACTCAATATTAGGCCTAAAGGGTCTATACATATTGTAGGTATTGTGATGAGTGGATATTCAAATATAAGATATCAACCGAAGCCCCTATTTCATTAGATATCCAATAAGCTCATAAATTATTGGATCCTATGGATGAGATCCAATAAGAGCCAATGAGAGATTATTGGATGGAGATCATGCTAGTCATAAGTGCCCAGCAAGCCAATCACGTGAGTGATGGCACGTGTGACTTGATACAGAATCTTTTTGCTTATTATATTTTTGGCGTATATCACTTTATAACTATTGCATAAATGCATATGTATTGTGATGTCCTTGGATTTGTGCAATGGGAATCGGATCGTGATGAGATCACGATAATGAGATCGATTCACCTTTAAACACATATCCTAAATAATCCCGGTCATAGGTTACTCGAGAGGGACATCGTGATAACCGGATAGACTGGTGTGCTGTATACCCGTCCATATGATGGATGCAGCTGGTCTCATAGCTGCTCGTGTAGGGACACTAGGGATACAGTACAGGTGCTCATTGGAGAATGAGTTCACTGATTGATCCGCTTACGGAATGCTGGATGGTTGATGATGCCTTATTGTCAGACAACGATTCCGTAGTCCTAGTGGTGTATCTGGTTCTTAGACTTGAGACACCAAGGATGTCCTGTATGAGTGCTCCACTCTTTGATACCAGACTTATAGGTTTGGCTGTTCCCAGATCTAGTACAGCTGGTCATTGGGAGTGGTAGTCGACCTTACGAGGGCTATTGAGTGTCGATAGAGGATCATCCACTCTCGGTATCATGAGAGGAATATCCCATGTGTTCTTGCTCAGACAAATCCCTGGCCAGGGTCATTCGGGTTGAGAGAGAAAGAGTTCTCCGGGAGAATCCGATTAGAGCGAGACTCAAGTAGAAACCGTATGGGTCTGACAGCACCATGCTCGATATACGGTCTCTGGGATATTAGATGGATGAGGGACTATAGGTACATGGTAACTGAGGACAGACAGGTCCAATGGATTGGATTCCCCTGTATCGTCTGGGGACTACGGCGTAGTGGCCTAGTACTTCCGTAGTCGATGAGTCGAGTGAATTATTACAGAGATAATAATTCACTTAGTTAGAAGGAGTTCTGACAGGTATGACTCACGGCCAGCTCGATATTGGGCCTAGAGGGTCACACACATATGGTAGGCATTGCGATGAGTAGAGGTTCGGATATGAGATATCCGACGGAGCCCTTGTCTTATTGGATGCAGATCCAATACCCACTAGGGAAAGGACCCATTAGGGTTTTGACACGGGATCTCTATAAATAGGAGGGATTCACAGCCTCATAGGCTAGAGTCTTTGCTTGCCCTTCCTATTCTCCTCTCCCTCTCCACCTCAGAGTAGGCCTGGAGTTTTGAGGAGCGTCGTCGCAACCCTGCTGTGTGGATCACCGCTAGAGAGGAGGACGCTTGACCTCCTTCACCCTCTCCTGAGGATCTGCAAGGAAACAGGGATATACGATCTCCCTAGGTAACACAATCTCTATACGCAGTTTTGTGTTTTGCGGATTTTGCGCACCAATCTTCGCACGACGACGAACATCTTTTTGGGAATCGGGGATTTTTGTTTTCTTGTTCTTCCGCTGCGCATATGATGTCGCCCCCCATGATTTCCCAACAGTGGTATCAGAGCCAGGTTGTTCGTGCGAATGATTGGTTTTTGAACTGCGTGTGTTGTGTTTAGGAAGAATATTGACGTCAAAATCGTTGACGCAAAAGCAAGGAAGGGCAGCAACAGTTGCTGCCCTCGATCTGCATGCCTGCAGCCAGCCGCAGCCGCAGCCAGGCAGCACAGCGCCGGCGCATGCGCAAGCGCTGTGCCTGCAGCAGCCGGCCGGCGGTCTGCTTGCAGCAGGCTTGCGGCCGGCGGGGCTGGCAGCCCGCGGGTAGAGGCGCCTGCGGTCGCTGAGCCCGCGGGGCAGCAGCGCGGGCTGAGGCACTGCAGGGCAGCGGCGCCTGTGGCCGCTGCTCCCACGGGCAAAAACCCCGCAGGGGCGGCCGCCAGCGAGGCAGCACCGCCTGCGGGCGCTGCCTCGCCGGCAGAACTGCCCGCGGAGGCGGCGACGCCCGCGGGGGCGCCCACCTGCAGCGGCAGCGCCGCCAGCGGGCGTGCCGCCCGCAGGCGAGGGCAGCGCCCCGCCCCTCGCCGCACAGGCCGCCGCCAGCAGGGTGGCGGCGGCAACGGCACCAGCAAAGGGCAGTAGGAAATTAGGGTTTTTTGGGCAAAAGACAGTTTTACCCCTCGGAATTTGAGAAATTCCAGTTTCTGTCTTTTGTCCAAATTACAAAAATACCCTTAGGAATTGAGAAATTCCCTATATATCCCTGATTTCAGAAAATATTAATTAATTAAAAGGTTTAGTTGATTATTATTTTTATTATCTAGTAGTCCTACATAGTGACGATTATTTATACATGTGATGTATGATGAGTGGACGGATGATCATGGACCGTGTGATGTGTGTACTTGTGATTATTATTATTGAGGTCTGCGAACCTCCATTATATTTCTCGTTTATTGTCGGGCCTGCGTGCCTATGATTAAGTTGTAATCACATGAGAAGGCGCAGCGGGAGCGTGGAAGCCATAGCGGGACCCACGAGACGGACGATCGTGATGCATGAAGATGCATCAAGATGTCGACGGAACCAACGAGGACGAGATGGACGATCACAAGGCATGGAGATGCACCGTTGCACACATAGATCTTGATGTGAGTGATTAGGCCTACTGGCTCGGGCCTAATCATATTAGGTTGTGGTCCATGATCATCTGGTGTGATTGCTTATACACATACTAGATATGTATATATATTTGCATGCGATGTAGATATATATTAAATATGTACATGTGTGACATGTCATAATAGGAGACCAAATCATAGAAACATCTCTCGATAATATTAAGTCGGTAAACGTGAGGCAATTAGATTGACCCACGTGGCCTTCCATCGTTATGAGTAGGAACCGAATCCCGGTGTAGGTTGAGTTGGTCGAGTCCCTCGAGACTCACCTATATCGCGATTCGCTATCTTGCTTACGACATAGAGATGTCACCGGTGACCTGAGGGCATGATATGCTTGGTCGAGTCCCTCGAGGGTATATCATCAAATCAGACTCATCTTGTAACGAAGGTGTTGACTTAACCGAGCATCATGGTTGGTCGAGTCCCTCGAGGCCATGGTGATTCGGAGGCCGAACAGGATGGGAATCACAAGGAGTTGTGATCGGCAAGAGTTGTCTACCTTTTAGGCTTAGTGTGATTGGTCGAGTCCCTCGAGGTTACACTAAGACGCTGATTGGATCCTGATCCCCACTAGAAGTCTGCCGGAGACTTCCGTTTCACGTGCTGAGGGTGTCGCGTGACTCGTTAGTAAAATAGTGGGAGCATATTAAGATAGAAGTCCATATCTTGATAGTTTATTTCTTGCAAAATCTGCATGTTATTCATTTTTGCTACATCTTTATTTTCAGAAAATGTCGCTTTCAAATCCCTTACGTGGCATACTTGATGTCAACCGCCTCACTGGTCCAAATTATACGGATTGGCTCCGTAACTTGAGAATTGTTCTCACAGCGGAGAAAATCGTGTACGTCCTTGATACAGTGATGCCTATGCCCGAAGAAGGGGCAAGCGAGGATGAGATCGCTCGCTACGTGAAGTACATTGATGACTCCACTCTTGCTCAGTGCTATATGTTGGGCTCTATGACTCCAGAGTTACAGAGACAATATGAAAAGATGGATGCCAGATCCATTCTCCTACATGTCCGTAAATTGTTTGAGGAACAGGGAAGGACTCAACGATATGAGATATCCAAGAGCCTTTTCCGCGCTAGGATGACTGAGGGGACACCGGTTCAGAACCATGTCCTAAAGATGATTGAGTGGATAGAGAAACTCACAGGTCTAGGAATGGTCCTAGAGGATAACTTGTGTGTGGACATTGTGCTTCAGTCCCTACCAGATTCCTTTTCACAGTTCATAATGAACTTTAATATGAACAAGTTCTCTACACTGGTGAGACCAGAAAGAAAAGGAAAGCAGAAAGGTCCCTTAAGAAGGGAAAGGGCAAGGGCAAACAAGGTAAAGCAAAGGTTGCTAAGAAAGACCCAACAAAGGACAAAGGCCAGTGCTTCCACTATGGTAAAGATGGGCACTGGAAGAGAAACTGCAAAGAGTACCTTGCAGAAAGGGCGAAACAAAAGCTTGATGAAGCTTCAGGTACATTCATGATCGGTCTCCATTTGTCAGACTCTTATGATAACACATGGGTATTAGATACCGGTAGTGCTTATCATATATGTAATTCGTTGCAGGTTCTGGCAAGGCCTAGGAGACTAGAGAGAGGCGAGATGGACCTCAAGATGGGTAATGGAGCAAAAGTTGCTGTTTTAGCTGTTGGCGAGGTCGCCCTATATCTGCCTAGTGGAGCTTTTATTGCATTAGATGCATGTTATTTTGTTCCTTCTATTATCAAAACATTATCTCCATTTCATGTTTAACAGTTAGTGGATATAAATTTGTTTTTGAGAACAATGGTTGTTCGATATTATTAGATGATAAGATCATCACGAAAGGAACATTGCATAATGGTTTATTTATGTTAGACACCACTCCACATATCATGAATATAAATATGTCCAAAAGGAAACGAGATGAGTTGAACAGTGCATACCTGTGGCATTGTAGGCTAGGTCACATCCATGAAAGAAGGATTCAAAAGTTGCTAAATGATGGATATCTAGATCCATTTGACTATGTGTCATATGCAACTTGCGAGCCTTGCCTTCGTGAAAAATTGACCAACTCTCCATTTAGTGGAACTGGAGAGAGAGACATTGAGTTGTTGGAACTCATACATAGTGATGTATGTGGACCCATGTCAACTCATGCCATTGGAGGTTACTCCTACTTCATTACATTTACTGATGATTTCTCAAGGTATGGATATGTGTACTTAATGAAGTACAAGTCCGAGGCCTTTGAGAAATTCAGAGAGTATAAGAATGAGGTGGAGAACCAGACTGGAAAGAGTATCAAAACTCTTCGATCAGATCGAGGAGGTGAGTACTTAAGTACAGAGTTTACTCACTTCCTCAAGGACCATGGGATATTATCCCAATGGACACCTCCTTATACACCTCAGCTCAATGGTGTCTCTGAAAGGAGAAATCGTACATTATTAGATATGGTACGGTCCATGATGAGTTTCGCTGACCTACCCATCTCATTCTGGGGATATGCCCTAGAAACCGCAGCTTACCTTCTGAACAGAGTTCCAACTAAGTCGGTGGTGTCTACACCATATGAGATATGGAAAGGGAAGAAGCCTGATCTTAAAGTAGTTAAGATTTGGGGCTGCTCTGCCCATGTTAAAAGACACAACCCCGATAAGTTAGAATCAAGGACAGGGCGATGTAAATTTGTGGGATACCCCAAGGAAACTTGTGGGTATTACTTCTATCATCTCGAGGACCAAAAGGTCTTTGTAGCTAAGAGAGCAGTGTTCCTTGAGAAGGAACACATTCTTGACGGAGACAGTGGGAGAATGATAGAATTGAGCGAGGTTGGAGAACCAAGCTCAAGCACCACTCTACAGCCCGAGTCTGTTCAGGTATCTAATACACAAGTTTCAACTTTACGCAGGTCTGATAGAGTATCTCATCCTCCTGAGAGATATGTGGGACATATTAGAGCAGAGGATGTAGAGGATATTGATCCTCAGACCTACGAGGAGGCTATTATGAGTATAGACTCCGGGAAGTGGAAAGAAGCCATGAATTCTGAGATGGATTCTATGTACTCCAATAAGGTTTGGAACCTAGTTGATGCACCCGAAGGTATTGTACCCATCGGTTCCAAGTGGATCTTTAAGAAAAAGATCGGAGTAGATGGAAAGGTAGAGACCTATAAAGCAAGGCTAGTGGCTAAGGGGTATCGTCAAAGGCAAGGTGTTGACTACGATGAAACTTTCTCACCCGTAGCAATGCTAAAATCCATCAGAATTCTATTGGCTATTGCAGCACACTATGATTATGAGATCTGGCAGATGGATGTGAAAACCGCATTCCTCAACGGGAACCTGGAGGAGGAGGTGTATATGATGCAACCTGAGGGATTCGTGTCCAAGAACTGCCCAGATAAGGTGTGTAGGTTGCTTAGATCCATTTATGGACTAAAGCAAGCTTCCCGAAGTTGGAACATAAGATTTGATGAGGCAATCAGATCTTATGACTTCGTTAAAAACGAAGATGAGCCTTGTGTATACAGAAAGGTAAGTGGGAGCGCTATCACCTTTTTGGTGTTATATGTGGATGACATCCTCATTATTGGGAATGACATAGGAATGCTATCCACAGTAAAGGCTTGGTTATCTAGACACTTCTCCATGAAGGACTTAGGAGAAGCATCTTATATCTTGGGGATTAGAATCTATAAAGATAGATCCAAAAGGATGCTTGGCTTGTCCCAGTCCAGGTACATAGAAACTATTGTCAAAAGGTTTGGCATGGAAAATTCCAAAAGAGGTCTCATACCGATGAGACATGGGATATCGCTTTCTACGAGTATGTCCCCAAAGACTCCAGAAGAAAGGGCGAACATGGATATGATACCTTATGCCTCAGCAATAGGGTCTATCATGTATGCCATGCTATGTACTAGGCCTGATATAGCGCATGCTCTGAGTGTCACGAGCAGGTATCAGGCGGATCCAGGCTTGGAGCACTGGAAAGCAGTAAAGTGTATCCTTAAGTACTTGAGAAGGACTAAGGATCTTTTACTAGTATATGGAGGTAATAGCCTTAAGGTTGAAGGCTACACTGACTCAAGTTTTCAGTCTGATGTCGATGATAGCAAGTCGAATTCAGGGTATGTGTACACCTTGAATGGAGGAGCAGTGTGCTGGAAGAGTTCCAAGCAAGATACCACTGCTGACTCGACCACAGAGGCGGAGTACATTGCTGCATCAGATGCAGCAAAGGAGGGAGTCTGGTTGAAGAAGTTCATCACAGATTTGGGAGTCGTGCCGGATAGTGAGGAGCCGATTTCCCTATATTGCGACAACAACGGGGCAATTGCTCAAGCGAAGGAACCTAGGTCTCATCAGAAATCTAAGCATGTTCTGAGGAGGTTCCACCTTATCAGAGAGATCGTGAGCCGAGGAGATGTAACAGTGGAAAGAGTTCCATCCGAAGATAACATTGCAGATCCACTGACAAAGTCGTTGTCTCAAATTGTCTATGAGCGTCACAGGGGTCTGATGGGGATCAGACACATAGGTGATTGGCTTTAGGTCAAGTGGGAGATTGCTAGTCATAAGTGCCCAGCAAGCCAATCACGTGAGTGATGGCACGTGTGACTTGATACATAATCTTTTTATTTATTATATTTTTGGCGTATATCACTTTATAACTATTGCATAAATGCATATGTATTGTGATGTCCTTGGATTTGTGCAATGGGAATCGGATCGTGATGAGATCACGATAATGAGATCGATTCACCTTTAAACACATATCCTAAATAATCCCGGTCATAGGTTACTCGAGAGGGACATCGTGATAACCGGATAGACTGGTGTGCTGTATACCCGTCCATATGATGGATGCAGCTGGTCTCATAGCTGCTCGTGTAGGGACACTAGGGATACAGTACAGGTGCTCATTGGAGAATGAGTTCACTGATTGATCCGCTTACGGAATGCTGGATGGTTGATGATGCCTTATTGTCAGACAACGATTCCGTAGTCCTAGTGGTGTATCTAGTTCTTAGACTTGAGACACCAAGGATGTCCTGTATGAGTGCTCCACTCTTTGATACCAGACTTATAGGTTTGGCTGTTCCCAGATCTAGTACAGCTGGTCATTGGGAGTGGTAGTCGACCTTACGAGGGCTATTGAGTGTCGATAGAGGATCATCCACTCTCGGTATCATGAGAGGAATATCCCATGTGTTCTTGCTCAGACAAATCCCTGGCCAGGGTCATTCGGGTTGAGAGAGAAAGAGTTCTCCGGGAGAATCCGATTAGAGCGAGACTCAAGTAGAAACCGTATGGGTCTGACAGCACCATGCTCAATATACGGTCTCTGGGATATTAGATGGATGAGGGACTATAGGTACATGGTAACTGAGGACAGACAGGTCCAATGGATTGGATTCCCCTGTATCGTCTGGGGACTACGGCGTAGTGGCCTAGTACTTCCGTAGTCGATGAGTCGAGTGAATTATTACAGAGATAATAATTCACTTAGTTAGAAGGAGTTCTGACAGGTATGACTCACGGCCAGCTCGATATTGGGCCTAGAGGGTCACACACATATGGTAGGCATTGCGATGAGTAGAGGTTCGGATATGAGATATCCGACGGAGCCCTTGTCTTATTGGATGCAGATCCAATACCCACTAGGGAAAGGACCCATTAGGATTTTGATACGGGATCTCTATAAATAGGAGGGATTCACAGCCTCATAGGCTAGAGTCTTTGCTTGCCCTTCCTATTCTCCTCTCCCTCTCCACCTCAGAGTAGGCCTGGAGTTTTGAGGAGCGTCGTCGCAACCCTGTTGTGTGGATCACCGCTAGAGAGGAGGACGCTTGACCTCCTTCACCCTCTCCTGAGGATCTGCAAGGAAACAGGGATATACGATCTCCCTAGGTAACACAATCTCTATACGCAGTTTTGTGTTTTGCGGATTTTGCGCACCAATCTTCGCACGACGACGAACATCTTTTTGGGAATCGGGGATTTTTGTTTTCTTGTTCTTCCGCTGCGCATATGATGTCGCCCCCCATGATTTCCCAACAGATCAAATAATCTATAAGGCTTAGGTAGTTGGATGAAGATCTAATACCCAATAGGGTAAGATCCATTAGGGTTAAGTTGACAGAGGGCCTCTATAAATAGGAGGGAACCAAAGACTTATAGGTTAGAGGCTTCTTAGTTGCCACCTCCTATTCTCCTCTCCCCTTCTACTCCTCAAATAGTAGGTGTAGAGATTTAAATAGTGATTTAAGGAGCATCATCCTAGCCTTGTTGTGTGGATCACAACTAGAGAAGAAGATACTTGACCTCCTTCATCCTCTTCTATAGATTTGCAAGGATTCAAGGATATATAATCTCCTTATGTAACACAACTATCTCACACATGGTTTTAAGTTTCACGGGTTTTGCGTACCAATCTTCGCATGATAACGAACATATTTTTAAAAAATTTAAGATTTTTTATTTTTTATTCTTTCATTATGCATGTGATGTTGCTCCTAGATTTTCCTACATATACTAATCTCAACAAGGTACATTTGAAGGACAACTATCTGCTCTCTTGGATTAATCAACTAGTTGATGCCACATCGAGTCATGAGCTCCTTACCTTTTATGGATGCATTCTCAAGGTATAACAAGATAAAGATGGTAGAGGCGCAAGACTAAACGTGCCAAAACACCTGAATTAGAAAGACCCAACTCATAGGATGAGATCGTCATACGAATTAAATGATGTACTTTAAACCTCTCTTGCAAAAGCCCCAAAGCACGCCCTCGGGAGGGGGGGAGGGGGCCAGATAATAGAGAACATATAATCAGCTTAAAACCTCCCACGTAAACGCTATGTAAGGCTTGTGGGAGGAAAATGTACATACGAGCTGACACCCACTTGTCTGAATGGATAGGAGTCTACATGGTAACTCGAGTCAGTTACAAATTATCTTCCCTACGAAATATTCATAGGAATATTTTAGGAAGTCCAAGGGTAACTCGAGTCAATTACAAACTATCTCCCCTATGAAATATTTACTGAATATTTCATCTCTTCAAGGTCAGGTATAAAAATATACCCTCAATCTAGGAAAAAGAGAAGGCACAAATTAAAAACTTAGACCTAGAAAAGTTGACCTCAGGACTAACTTATGCACCGGAGGGACCGACTCAATAAGCTTATCTTGACTTTGATATTTGTGTAGATGATAACTCAAGAGAATGCGCATTGTACCTCGGATGACTTGCATGTACGAATCAAAGCCACATCATGCTGACAAAGACGTGAACGATATTTTCTCCCAACATATGCCTTCGATTAACTGCTCACGATAAATTAACCAATAAGCCATTTGGTCAATTCAGGATTTGATCAATTGTATCATATAGATGCTATGGTTAACTTAACGATCTAACTATCTTGAGGCCATGAATATTCCATTTCTTGTATAGAAACATATATTCAACTCTAAGGAAAAGAGGGAGCACAAATTGATAACTTAGACCTAGAGAAATTGACCTCAGGATTAGCTTAAATATCATATGGACTAGCTCTAGAAGCCTCTCCTGAATTGGTCTTTGTGCTAGTGATAACTCAAGAGAAGACGCTTTCCATCTCAGACAACTCCGCACGTATGGAGTAAGGCCACATTATGCTGACAAAGACATCAATAGTATTTTCCCCCAACAAATGCTTTCGATTAACTTCTAACGGCAAATCAACCAATAAGCCATCTAGTTAATTCAGGATTTGATCAATTGTGCCATATCGATGTTGTGGTCAATTTGACGATCTAACTATCTCGAGGCCATGAATATTCCATCTCTTCAAGGTTAGGCATAAAAATATACCTTCAACTCCAAAAAAAAGAAAGGGTACAAATTGAGAACTTAGACTTAGAAAAGTTGATCTCGAGACTAACAAAGTATCAGAGGGATTGGCTCGAGAAGCCTCTCCTGACTTCGGTCTTTATGCATATGACAATTACGAAGAAGACATTTTCTATCTCGGACAACTCCACATATACGGATTAAGGCTACATTATATTGACAAGGACATCAATGATATTTTACCCCAGTAGATATGTTTGATTGACTCTTCATGGTAAATCAACCAATAAGCCATCTAGTTAATTCAAGATTTGATCAATTGTACCACATCGATGCTACGGTCAACTTGACGATCCAACCATCGATGCCACGAATGCCTTAGGGAACAATTATCTTGACAACATGACCACTTGAATAGTGATCGTTTTGAGAAAATGAATATTTTAAAGATTATATCCAAGACGGAAGATATGATATGTTAAGGAGCTATTATCACAAGGGAATGATTGTTGGACTACACTATTTAGGAAAAAGTTATGATATACGATTAAAATAAATATTTAACAAGTACTTTTGGGTAAGGAAACTATGATTATTATAAAATTATCATTGATAATGTGGATCCAAGATTGACCCAAATGCTCTTCATGAATTTGATTTTTCATATATATATATATATATATATATATATATATATATATATATATATATATATATATATATATATATATATATATATATATATATATATATGATTATAACATTTACTCAAACATCATATGATATCACCAAATTATTAATTTGATTCGATGAAATTGACATGTTTTCAAGTACGTTGATATGACCACGTCCATGCCGCAGCACCCTAATGGCACCGAGAACATGAATATGAAATCTCAATCTTAATGACAGGTACATAAATGGAAGAATTGTTGTGCCCAAATTAACATTGATGAAACAGGATGGATCCATAAGAAGCCTCATATCCACATGGTCTGTCTGGCTCCTGGCAAATAATTCCTAATTAGAGGCTTCACCATATCACTCGTACTGCTATGCTATGCTATTATATTATCTGCAATTCTCCAATCCAATTTGTAAATATATATTTTTGTTGGTCTTTCTATTTAGAATATAAATATATAGATCATGACTCAATCTTATTGATGAAATGACATTGATTACAAAAATTAAGATGGCATCATCAGTCACCAAATTACAAAATCAGTATATGTGTCTACAATTTCGGTACATGGCCAAACATACAACGACAGATACATGAAACAAGGTCAAGGAAAAATGTAACCTTGTAAGGTTTTAGCATACATGAAAAATAAAAAGGATATTTCTATTGGCACAATCACAATTAACCTTTCTAATATTTCTAAGATACTTCTAACCTAAGTATTATTCTTAACTTATTACTTCATTTTCACCCTCTCCCAACTCTTTCATACATACAACCTCTCTTTGTTTCCCTTCTTCTTCTTCTCCTCCTAATTGTCGGAGATGATCGGAGGGGAGGCAACCAATGTTTCTTACATCAGCACTCACAAGGATGATTGATCGTAGAATGAAATGAATTATATAAAGCAATGATAATTGAGGAGTGGTGAGAAATAAAAAGTATAATCAATAATTAAGTGGTTATATTTAATAAAATTATATTCTATTTTCTTTTTAGATGGTTGTAAAAAGTAAGGGATTAACAATCTCCACATAAAAATTATACCCATACAAACCATCCATAAGATCATGTTTTAATTGAGTATAACAAAGGCTTATCATCATCTCTTTTGAACTACAACTAAATCGGATCTTGCTTGAAGAAGAAGTCAAGTACTTGGCAGAGGCAGACAACCCACGTTGGTAAAAGTTATGGAACTCAATAGAAGTTGAGGCCATAGTCTTCTTGATCCAGGAGTTCAACCATGGCGAAGACAGGGACAAGGCACAGTCCTCTGCTTTGCAACTCAGCATTGCTTTCTGCGAGGCCCTGAGAATTACACACGCAGATGCAATGATTGTTCCTCAACCGCCACAAAATGAGACTCAGATCGATTACCTCATCACCTTCTTCCGGGGATCTCATACCGAAGTAAGGAGCAGTCAGCATCTGCGTCATGGCAGCAGAATCATGAATTTATCTTTGATGTATTTGCGTGCAAGAAGTACTCGATCAATGCCCACATGTACGTACGTACCTCTATTTGTTCGTGGAGGAACTTGATCGAAAGAGCAGCCTCGTGAAGAACCGATGCGGTATCCGCCTGCGCAACATAAACAGGAATGGTGTATGCATTCAGTGTAGTAAATGGAGACGAGTGATGTGTTCACCTTCCCGAAGGGAGAAACGAGCTGCTGAAGAGCTGTTATTTTGTCCCCTAGCTTCTGGCTTCTCCTCGCAGGTGCCTATCCATTAATGTCGATCACGGATCATCGAGGAAAAGAACAAGAACAGCTACGAGCGGATCATGGTGAAGATCTACCTACTTTGATGAGCGGCATTCTGGCCATCGTCTTCGAACACATTGTCTTCGGGTTCTTTGATGATGGTGAAGAAGGTGTTTGATTCTTGTTTGCAGGATCCCTACTTATCGTCCGCTTCCTTCGTTCTGCCACAACCTACAAGGCAACAAAACGCTAAGAGATCGAATCAAGACAGTGTCTGACTCAAGAACAGCTCACTTTGGGAAGAACCCCGGCGGCGCTGCAGCCTGTGGTCATCATCGGATCTCCCTTTCCTGTTACGTTAGACATGAATAAGAATCTTCGAAGTGAACCTGTCAAGGATCCTCCGTCGGACTTCTCCTGAAGAGCACCGAGGAGTCCGCCGCAGTTTCTGTTCACAAGCAAAGTTCATCACAAGAATTGCTAAAGCTGACATCCAACTCTACCGAGAGACACAACGACTTCGAGGCTTACACTCTCTGGAGCTCCGTAGAGTCATCAGAACTCTGCAGCCATGGTGGTCCTGTGTTGCCTGCATGAACACATGACGAACTGAGAAGAACCCATTACAAGAGCTAGCAGTAATCTGTATTTTCTTCAGGTACCGTGGTTGCTGCTGAACGGGGAAGAGAGAGAGGGAAGGACTGCGTCGTTCCACATTCCCTACGATTGGATTCCAGGAATGCAGAATTCTAAGAGCGACCATAAAGCGAGTGGGGCTTCTCATTGATTTATACTGCAACAACCGCGACGAAGGCGATGGCTCTGTTGCTATCTGTTTGAGGAAGGGTTGGCATCAGAGAAGAGCGAAAGGGAAGAGACGACAGTGATCGGCATGGAAATGGCAAAACCGAGCAAGGAAATCAACGTAGAGAATGGAAAAAGATGAAGAGACGCCTTACATAGCCGAGACTAAATGGGCATCCGTTTCATATCTCTATCAATCTCCTGACCTATCATAAATGATGCAACGTCCATTAAGAGAGAGAGAGAGAGAGAGTGCGCTTGTGTCTGCTCTTTCCTTGTCCATTGAAACCGGTTGACTGTCATCCCAGGTTTGAGGGTAACTTCATTTGCATGGGACAAAATGAGGTTAAAAGAAGGTCTCAATCAATTCGTGTTTAGCTTTTTACGTGGAAGACCAATGACATGACACATCATGCTTACAAATTTAGGTCCTCTAATTTTAATCCACTGGAGCCAATATATATGAAATACAACTATAATAGACCATCGTTCACTATAACTGTAGCCTGCACTATTCTAACTTTGTTCTTCCCACATGCCATGTCTGGAGCTGAACCCTAATCTCTCTCTCTCTCTCTCTCTCTCTCTCTCTGTTTATTTTGATTAATTACTTTCCGCTTCTATCTATATATTTTTTATCACAGGTGGCTTAGGTGACACTCGGATACACATAAGGTTCATGGATTGTGTAGTTCATGAAATCCATTTAGGATCATCAAAGCCCCATTGACACAGGACTCTCGCAAAGATATCAACCTCTTATATCTACTGGTATGCAAATTAGCAGAAATAGGAGAACATTGAGGCTGTGGAATTAATGGAGTAAAATGTGAATGGAATAATTTCCAAGTCTTGCAATTTATGGGCACTCAAGTATTAGATGTGAAGTCTTAGGTCATGTAAGCTAGCAATGGGTGAAAACAGCAGCAGCAGCAGCAGCACATAAAAAGCCATGTAAATTTGGAATGTCTACCGCTACAAGCCTTGACCACGGAACACCACGGTTCCATAGTTCCAGTAAGGTCCGATTCTGAAATCGATATAATTTTAATTTCAGAACCAAAATTAGAATAAAGATACGATTGATTAATTATATCTATGGCTAAGTTGTAACCATATGAGGAGATGTAGCAGTAGTGTGAAAGCAATAGTGGGACTCACGAGATCGAGACGGACGATCGCGATACATGAAAATACGTCGAGATGCCGATAGAACCGACGATGATGAGATGGACGATCACATGGAAATGTGCCGCTGCACACATAGATGAGTTATTAGATCTACTGTTCTGACCTAATCATATTAGGATGTGGTCCATGATCCTCTAATGTAATTATTCATATGATATGTGATTATATATATATATATATATTCACATCGCAAATTGCTTTGCATTCAATGAGAAAGTTATTCTGGAATTAGAAAATGTTTGTTGGACGATTTTCTTTTAAGAAAATACTTATATTTTAAATATTTCCTACAAAATACCTCCTCTTTTATTTTTTTCATGTGATACTTCTAATTTAAAAATATCCTTAAAATCTTTTCATCAAATTTTTTTAACTATTTTTTAAGAGATCAAAACATTGTAACGAAAGAAAAAATTTTAATGGATGGTTTGAGTATTTTTAAAATTAAAAATACTGTTTGAGAAAAAAATATATATAAATGGAATCTCATTGAGAAATAGTATTAAAAGAAACCATAGTTATCTTATTCATCAATAGTTTGTCAAACATATTCTATACATCTAGCACACCCTCCAAATTAACGTATTGAAAAGGTGTTAATCTATCTTAAATCAATAATATTATAATTTATTAATAATCTAATCTAATCTAAAAATTATTCAAATATATTTTGTATTCATAAACCTGTGCAGTCTATACTCATACATTATATCACTTGATAATTCAGAAAATACAAAACCAACCATCTACCATAACTTCATATCATCATCATAAATTAAATTTAACATTCCAAAATTTCAAACGGTAGAGGTCTTTTAAAACTTTTACACGATACATCAATTCAAATTTATCGATAATATTTTATTAAATACAAAATGTACTTATACAATAATAACATATCAACCAATAAGATTTACCCAAAATCTGAATAGCTTTCCAATACCTTAGGCCAATTCTAATATTTCAGTGAGTTGAGTTAATTTAAAATATTTATATAGCAACAGAATGAGCTACAAAGCTCAACAAGTGATTATGCCGAGAGAGATAGTTTTAAACAAACATAATATCAAAACAACGAATAGGAATTGATAGATATCATCTCATTAGATACCAAATCGTAAATATTATTTTATTTAAAATATATTTGGTTCGGTAAAGAGTATTTTGAGCATATTAATGACGTAAGAAGTATTTGGAAGCATATCAATAATGTATAAAATATTTCAGAATATATAAATGATATACAAAATGTTTCAAAGTATATCAATATAACAAATAATAAACAAAAGTTTAAATGTCATATTTGATATTACATTCATTTCATTCTTATCCAAAACACACATATAAACACATAAACAATACTTCGGATATCATATAAAAAATACAAAAAGTGCAATGGGATCATAGATGAATATGGTCTATTCATTTTCTGGATGACCATCAGATAGAAGTCCCCCATATCTTAGAGCTCTATCCACCTAAGTTTGGATGAAGTTAGAGGGGGCCAACAAAGCATCGTAGGCTCAAAGCATAGGTGAAGTCTCTCATGTCTTAGAATTCTCTTTATCATTTCTGGCAAAGGTTCACATTATCCCATAAATACCATAGTACAAAAGGATATTATGAGTAATAAAATTAGCATATATCGGAAGTATATACGAAACAATGAAAATATATATGTGTCTATATGAAACAATATGATACAAACATAAACTTTTATATAATATGTTTAAAAAGAATTAAGAACAAGAATATACAAGATTCAAAGTAGTCACATAAGATTCAATTGAAGAAAGAATTTTAGATAAATTTGATTTCAAATATATGAAACAAGAATAAGCAAAATTAGCAAAAGTTCTGTTTTGGCATATTCTATAAGGAACATTGTATAAGTAATTTGAATAATCAATTATACTTTAATTTACTCAAGAAAAATATCGTTAAAGATATATTAATCTACTTTCAAATAAAATAAGTTTTATATGAATTGAAGTTCCCAACAAGGACTTATAATTAATTTAGTAACCAAAGATCAGAGAATAAAATCTTTATTTTACAAAATCTATAGGGTTTATTGAAATAGATATTTGGGTAGGTATTTGTACTCTAAATCTTTCAAGTAAAATACTAAAAAATAAATCTACAAGTCTAGTATCTAATAAAGTATATTTTTTCTTAAATTGAAGTTTCCAACAGGAAGTTATAAGTAGTTTAATATCAAAATATTAAAAAGTATGATCCTTATTTTGTAGAATTTATAGGGTCAATTAAAATAGAAGTTTAAGCAATCATTTGAACTTTGAATTTTTCATCAAAGTATAAAAAGAAAGATCTATAAGTTTATTTTCAAATAAAGTAAGCTTTGCCTAAATCAAAATTTGGTTAAAAAAGTTATAACAAAAATAAGATAGATATATCATAAATTCTAAAAATTTTAAACTCAAAATTTTACATCTAAACGAGAGAGATATTAGATACAAGACTAGAACTCTTTAAATTTTTTATAATCAAGACAAAAGAAGAGACTAGAACTTGTCTTACAAAAAATTGATTTCCAAATATGAGGAATTGATCCAAAACCTCAAGTCAAAGAAAAATTTCCTGTACTTAAATTTCTCCTCTCATCTTCTCAAATCTACGTTAACTACAGTAGTCGATACAAAATTGAATTCCACTACACAAACTTCTTCTCAAGATCATTCTATAGTTACTTCATTCGATACAAGAATGCGCCGAGAAGAAGTTTCTCGAGTGTTTTGTATAGTTACTTCATTCTATATCTTGTAATTGAATTTCTTCCCTCGTCGGTACTTATTCTCCGCATTCTTTTATTTGTGATCATTCTTTCTCCTTCAGCGTTCAGGGTTTAGGAGGGTTCAAGGTTCTTCAGTCTCCAGCTTGATGGTTCGTGGATGAACAAAGCCAAAGTACCGAACGGGCATTGATGGTCGCAGAGACTGCATCCGCGTAAGCTCATCCTCCTCGGGCAAGTCCTCATCGTCCTCTTCCGGCGATTTGAGAATCTGAATCCAGTGTGCAACAGTCGTGCGCACAAGTTCGTCCTTCTCCATGAGCTCTTCTTTTCTCCACCACAGGTTCTAGTATCCCAAGTACGTGGAAAAGATCGCTGGGCAAGAGTTTTACCGGCCCCATCCATGACTAGCTCGCCAACTCTCATTAGTCTCTCACTTACCACCCTATAAAACCCTTCAGTCGAGGTGTGTAAATAGACACACATCATCCGACATGAATTCCAACTTGAGTGGGATTCGTACAGATATATCTTCGTTTTTGTTTTCTTTTGGATTTAGGTTGATTAGGAGAAGGAAAAGTTGCAATGGATAAGGTCGAGAAGATACATTAATAATTACGTAAACCTCTTTTTCTACCTTGTTAACGAGGGTAGTCCAAATGGAGGGTCCACCTCTGAGATCGTACTCCACCTCCAACCAGGTTGGCGAGCAGGTCAACTAGTGAGCGGCTAGAAAATTAATGCTCTTTCACGTAATGTTAGAATTTTATTAAAACTTGATTTTTTTTTTCTTTTTTTTAAAGATTTATCTTTTTACATATATTTTTAATCTCTAAATGACTTTTGTTAATGCAGGCCTAAGCTACATTGTATGCTTGTCTCAAACCGAGGTTGAGAAACTCGATAACTAGAAAGCTTAAGTTAGATTTAGTTATAAGGTGTCGATTGAATAGTAAGCTTTTTAGTTATGAGGAATCGATAAGCTTTAGTTATGAGATTGAGAAATTTGATCCTACGATTACTTAAGTTAGATTTAGTTATGAGGTGTCGATTGAATAGTAAGCTTTTCAAACATACGTAAGAAGCCTTTTATAATGGATCTCATGATTGTTGTGCTTGAAGATATGTTTTAATATGGAGGACGATTGCACATCTTGTCTGGTCATAGGTGTAATCATTTCGCATTGAATATAAAAAATATGAAGGATTATAGGTGCGATTATAATATTATAGAGATACACATCATATCGATTATATGACTTGAAGGTTTCAAACTCGTGGTGTCTAGAGGTTGATTATATAATATCAAAATATTGAACTTGTAATGCTAAGATATCAACCACACAATGTTAGGACGTTAGACTTATGAAATCAAGGGGAGCTTCCTTGTGCGATTTAGGTTAAAACCTGCACCAAGAAAGCAGTGGCGAATCAACGTGCATGACATGTTTTGAAGAAGTCCACATATTTCCCTATATATATATATATATATATATATATATATATATATATAATACACAAGCAAACCAATCTAACAAAGAATAGGACGGTCATGAATCAAGAACATAGAATGGTCATCATCAGCTACTAGACGACACTGCAACAATCCAACTTCATAGGAACTAATGAACCATCAATATCCTCGTCGAGCCCAAAAGGCCATTTTCACATGGCATATATGATAACGCAGCTGTAACATGGGTATGAACTTTGATCTCAACGTCATTCATGTTTTTCGTCTCCTTGTTAAGATTTAGATTGTTTCCTCTAGAAAAGTGAAGCAGTTTGTAGTTGATGCGAGCTTCAGTTGTGATTAATTGTTGTCTGATTAGTTTGCCTTCTTTTCTTCTTCTTCTTCTTTTTTTTCCCATAGTTTTATCCCCAGTCGATAGGTTTCCATCCTTCCTGGTTCCTCTGGTTTACTTTTACGTGATCAATTGGCGATCTCTCACATATAGCTCAGTCCACAAATTCAGCCTATAGCTCACATGAATCAGATGTTAAGCTTGGGCAGCCCACAGCTCACCCCTCTTAATCTAATCCTAATTAACATTAAGGAGGGTGTGGTGGTTACGTTTTTGAAGGCAGAAAAAGGCATAAATAGGGCCACAACGTGGGAGAAGAAAACAGCCACGGGATTCCAAAGAAAAGGAAGAAAACAAGACAGAAAAGGAAGAGAAAGAAAGGGAAGAAGATAAGGATGATGCAAAGAGGTTGTTCTCAATCATCTAGTAGTGTTCTCATCTCAGGTTAGATCAAATCTACAGTAGACTCTTGCTGTGATTACTTGGGGAGGTTTTAGATATTGTAGGCAGTGACGTGATCCTTGTATCCCAGTTATTCTCTTGTGATTGTTGCTAGGGTTTAGGGTAAGAGATTGAAATTTGTATATTCATTATTCTCATAGTGGATTATCTCTAGTTTGCCCCGTGGTTTTTACCCTTCACATTGAAAGGGTTTTCCACGTATATCTTGGTGTTGTATTTGATTATGGTTCCATTTAATTCCACTGCGTATTATGGTCTTCTAGTATTTGTTCATATACAAAGGTTATTCCTGTTTATATCCCCATCAATTGGTATCAGGGTTTTGGTGATTTAATTTTGTATTTGAACATGGAGGCTAGTAATGTTTCTCGCATGATTAGTTTAAATAGAAACAATTGGATGATATGGAAACCAAGAATAGAAGATCTCTTGTATTGCAAAGATTTGTATAGACCTTTGTAGGGTGATGGTGCAAAACCTATAACTATGATAGATGAAAAGTGGAAGAGGTTAGATAAAAAAATAATTAGATTTATTCGACAGTGGCTTGATGATAGTGTCTTTCACCATGTTTCTGCATATTCTCTTTGGAAAAAGTTGGAAAGTCTCTATGAAAGAAAAACAGCTGGCAACAAAGTTTTTTTGATCAGAAAACTTGTGAACCTAAAATATAGAGAGGGTACTTCTATTGCTGAATATTTGAATGAAATGCAAAATATTACTAACCAGTTATCCTCTATGAAAATGTCTCTTGATGATGAGTTGCAGATATTGTTACTTCTCAGTTCATTACTAGAAAGTTGGGAGACACTGGTGGTTTCCCTTAGTAATTCTGCGCCAGATGGTGTTGTCACTATGAGTCAAGTAACAAACAGTTTGTTGAATGAGGAGTTGAGAAGAAAGAGTTCAGCAACATCTCAAAATGATTCACAAGCACTTATCTCAGAGAACAGAGGAAGGTCAAAGTCTAGATGAATGAGGAGTTGAGAAGAAAGAGTTCAGCAACATCTCAAAATGATTCACAAGCACTTATCTCAGAGAACAGAGGAAGGTCAAAGTCTAGAAGTAGTTCATGCATGGGTAGAAGCAAGTCAAGATCAAGAAAAGATATTGTTTGCTATAATTGTGGTGAGAAAGGACATTACAAGAACCAATGTAACCAACCTAAGAAGAGCAAGAAAAAGGGAAAAGAAGTAGAGTCTATAGAGTCAAAAGATAATATCACAGCTACAATGCAGGGTGATGATTATTTAATTTTGTCTCCTTCTGATGATATTTTTTCTTGTGTGTGTCAGGATCTTGAGTGGGTGATTGACACAGGTGCTTCTTATCATGCTACACCATGGAGGGAGTTTTTTGCTACATACAGGTCTGGAAACTTTGGTGTTATCAAGATGGGCAACTATGACACAGTAGACATCATTGACATGGGTGATATCCAATTTAAAGACCAACCTTGGCTGCAAGTTGGTGCTTAAGGATGTGAGGCATGTGATTGACTTGAGGTTGAATTTAATTTCAGTTGGAAGGCTAGATGATGAAGACTATGATAGCAGATTTCACAAAGGGCAATGGAAGCTTAGTAAGGGTTCTCTTGTTATAGCTAATGGAAAGAAATGTCATACTTTGTACATGTTGCAGGCTAAAGCTTATGGTGAGCAGTTAAATGCTATAGAAAAAGACTTCAGCATGGAGTTGTGGCATAGGCGACTGGGACACATGAGCGAGAAGGGGCTACAAGCTCTTTCCAAGATAGATGTATTACGAGACTTCAGAGGTATACATCTAAACCCTTGTATTGATTGTTTGGCAAGTAAACAACATAGAGTTTCATTTGTTAGTTCTGCTTTGTCTAGAAAAATACATGCCTTAGACCGTATTTATACAGATGTATGTGGTCCTCTGAGGACAAAAACTCCTGGTGGATCTGTTAATGTTCTTAGTATAAGTGGTGTACTTTATTTTGTCACTTTTATAGATGATTTTTCTAGGAAAGTTTGGGCCTATGCTTTGAAGACCAAAGATCAGGTTATTAACGTCTTCAAAGAGTTTCATGCTAGGGTTTAAAGAGAGACAGAAAGGAAATTGAAATAAATAAGATCAGATAATTGTGGTGAGTATACAGGATTGTTTAATGACTATTGCAGGTCATATGAGATCCAACATGAGATGACAGTTCCTGGTACACCTCAGCATAATGCAATTACAGAGAGGATGAACCGCACCATCATGGAAAAGATCAGATGTATGCTTTCACAGGCCAAGCTACCCAAAAGGTTTTGGGATGAGGCTTTGAGAACTGCAGTTGATGTGATCAACTTATCACCATGTACAACCCTAGATGGTGATGTTGCAGAGCATGTATGGTTAGGGAAAGATGTTTCCTACAAGCATTTGAGAGTATTTGGTTGTCGCGCATTTGTACATATTCCAGACAATGAGATGTCTAAGCTGGATGGTAAGACTAAAGAATGTATTTTTCTTGGCTACTCACATGATCATTTTGGTTACAGGCTTTGGGGTCTAGAAAAGCATAAGGTGTTTAGAAGTAGAGATATAGTCTTCTTTGAAGATCAAACTTTTGAAGATTTGAAGAAGAATGCACCAGCCAATACTTCTGCAGAAGGATTAGCAGATTATGACCCAGTTATTCCTCTAGTATATCAAGGTGATGAGGGAGATATGCAGGAAGATGATGTAGAGCCTGATGTTGATCTACCTACAGGACATGTTGAGCAAGAAGAAGTTGGAGAGCAAGTTTCAGTAGAACCTCAGTTGAGAAGATCTTCTAGACAACGTCAACCTTCCAGAAGATACTCTACAGATTAGTATGTGATACTTACTAATGTAGGTGAACCAGAGAGTTACCATGAAGCAGTTGAAAGTGAGCAGAAAGAGAAGTGGTTAGTTGCTATGCAGGAAGAGATGAATGCTCTTCAGAAGAACCACACTTATGATTTGGTACTGCTACCAAATGGAATGAAGACCTTACCACAAAAAAAGGTAAGAGATATGCCGACAACTGGTCGGCAAGGCTTCACATTGAGGAGTTATGAGACAGCCTCCCTAATGGGCTGAAGGGGGAGGTTGTTGGGCTAGCAGCCCACAAATTCAGCCCATGTTGGGAAATCTTTGGGGGCGACATCACATGCGCAGCGGAAGAACAAGAAAACAAAATCCCCGATTCCCAAAGAGATGTTCGTCGTCGTACGAAGATTGGTACGCAAAAATTCGTGAAACATGAAACTGCGTATAGAGTAGATTGTGTTACCTAGGGAGATCGTGTATCCCTGTTTCCATGCAGATCCTTAGGAGAGGGTGAAGGAGGTCAAGCGTCCTCCTCTCTAGCGGTGATCCACACAGCAGGGTTGCGACGACGCTCCTCAAAACTCCAGGCCTATTCTGAGGTAGAGAGGGAGAGGAGAATAGGAAAGGCAAGCAAGAGCTCTCTAGCCTATGGGGCTCTGAATCCCTCCTATTTATAGAGGTCCCCTGTTAAACCCTAATGGGTCCTCCCCTAGTGGGTATTGGATCTACATCTAATAAGACAAGGGCTCCGTCGGATATCTCATATCTGAACCTCTACTAATCGCAATGCCTACCATATGTGTGTGACCCTCTAGGCCCAATATCGAGCTGGCCGTGAGTTATACCTGTCAGAACTCCTTCTAACTCAGTGAATTATTATCTCTGTAATAATTCACTCGACTCATCGACTACGGACGTATTAGGCCACTACGCCGTAGTCCCCAGACGATACAGGGGAATCCAATCCATTGGACCTGTCTGTCCTCAGTTACCGTGTACCTATAGTCCCTCATCCATCTAATATCCCAGAGACCGTATATCGAGCATAGTGTTGTCAGACTCATATGGTTTCTACTCGAGTCTCACTCTAATCGGATTCTCCCGGAGAACTCTTTCTCCCTCAACCCGAATGACCTTGGCCAGGGATTTGTCTGAGCAAGAACACATGGGATATTCCTCTCATGACGCCGAGAGTGGATGATCCTCTATCGACACTCAATAGCCCTCGTAAGGTCGACTACCACTCTCAATGACCAGCTGTACTAGATCTGGGACAGCCAAACCTATAAGTCTGGTATCAAAGAGTGGAGCACTCATACAAGACATCCTTGGTGTCTCAAGTCTAAGAACCAGATACACCACTAGGACTACGAAATCATTGTCTGACAATAAGGCATCATCAACCATCCAGCATTCCGTAAGCGGATCAATCAGTGAACTCATTCTCCAATGAGCACCTGTACTGTATCCCTAGTGTCCCTACACAAGCAGTTATGAGACCAGCTGCATCCATCATATGGATGGGTATACAGCATACCAGTCTGTCCGGTTATCACGATATCCCTCTCGAGTAACCTATGACCGGGATTATTTAGGATATGTGTTTAAAGGTGAATCGATCTCACTATCGTGATCTCATCACGATCCGATTCCCATTGCATAAATCCAAGGACATCACAATATATGTATGCATTTATGCAATAGTTATAAAGTGATATACGCCAAAATATAATAAGCAAAAAGATTCTGTATCAAGTCACACGTGCCATCACTCATGTGATTGGCTTGCTGGGCACCTATGACTAGCAATCTCCCACTTGACCTAAAGCCAATCACCTATGTGTCTGATCTCCATCAGACCTCTGTGACGCTCAAAACAAATATGAGACAACAGCTTTGTCAGTGGATCTGCAATGTTATCTTCGGATGGAACTCTTTCCACTACTACATCTCCTCGGGTTACGATCTCTCTTATAAGGTGGAACCTCCTCAGAACATGCTTAGATTTCTGATGAA
Organism: Musa acuminata AAA Group; assembly: GCF_036884655.1. Classification (NCBI taxonomy): domain Eukaryota; kingdom Viridiplantae; phylum Streptophyta; class Magnoliopsida; order Zingiberales; family Musaceae; genus Musa; species Musa acuminata. The sequence goes on along the minus strand of NC_088358.1, from coordinate 17,514,509 downwards.
ACATAGGTTCCTTTGCTTGAGCAATCGTCCCGTTGTTGTCGCAATATAGGGAGATCGGCTCCTCGCTACCCGGCACGACTCCTAAATCTGTGATGAACTTCTTCAACCAGACTCCCTCCTTTGCTGCATCTGATGCAGCAATGTACTCCGCCTCTATGGTCGAGTCAGCAGTAGTATCTTACTTGGAACTCTTCCAGCACACTGCTCCTCCATTCAAAGTGTACACATACCCTGAATTCGACTTGCTATCATCAACATCAGACTGAAAACTTGAGTCAGTGTAGCCTTCAACCTTAAGGCTATTACCTCCATATACTAGTAAAAGATCCTTAGTCCTTCTCAAGTACTTAAGGATACACTTTACTGCTTTCTAGTGCTCCAAGCCTGGATCCGCCTGATACCTGCTCGTGACACTCAGAGCATGCGCTATATCAGGCCTAGTACATAGCATGACATACATGATAGACCCTATTGCTGAGGCATAAGGTATCATATCCATGTTCGCCCTTTCTTCTGGAGTCTTTGGGGACATACTCGTAGAAAGCGATATCCCATGTCTTATCGGTATGAGACCTCTCTTGGAATTTTCCATGCCAAACCTATTGACAATGGTTTCTATGTACCTGGACTAAGACAAGCCAAGCATCCTCTTGGATCTATCTCTATAGATTCTAATCACCAAAATATAAGATGCTTCCCCTAAGTCCTTCATGGAGAAGTGTCTAGATAACCAAGCCTTTACTATGGATAGCATTTCTATGTCATTCCCAATGATCAGGATGTCATCCACATATAATACCAAAAAGGTGATAGCGCTCCCACTTACCTTTCTGTATACACAAGGCTCATCTTCGTTCTTAACGAAGTCATAAGATCTGATTGCCTCATCAAATCTTATGTTCCAACTTCGGAAAGCTTGCTTTAATCCATAAATGGATCTAAGCAGCCTACACACCTTATCTGGGTAGTTCTTGGACATGAATCCCTCAGGTTGCATCATATACACCTCCTCCTCGAGGTTTCCATTGAGGAATGCGGTTTTCACATCCATCTGCCAGATCTCATAATCATAGTGTGCTACAATAGCCAATAGAATTTTGATGGATTTTAGCATTGCTACGGGTGAGAAGGTTTCGTCATAGTCAACACCTTGCATTTGAAGATACCCCTCAGCCACTAGCCTTACTTTATAGGTCTCTACATTTCCATATACTCCAATCTTTTTCTTAAAGATCCACTTGGAACCGATGGGTACAATACCTTCGGGCGCATCAACTAGGTTCCAAACCTTATTGGAGTACATAGAATCCATCTCAGAATTCATGGCTTCTTGCCACTTCCCGGAGTCTATACTCATAATAGCCTCCTCGTAGGTTTGAGGATCAATATCCTCTACATCCTCTCCTCTAATATGTCCCACATATCTCTCAGGAGGATGGGATACTCTATTAGACCTGCGTAAAGTTGAAACTTGTGTATTAGGTACCTGAATAGACTCGGGCTGTAGAGTGGTGCTTGAGCTTGGTTCTCCAACCTCGCTCAATTCTATCATTCTCCCACTGTCTCCGCCAAGAATGTGTTCCTTCTCAAGGAACACTGCTCTCTTAGCTACAAAGACCTTTTGGTCCTCGAGATGATAGAAATAATACCCATAAGTTTCCTTCAGGTATCCCACAAATTTGTATCGCTCTGTCCTTGATTCTAACTTATCGGGGTTGTGTCTTTTAACGTGGGCAGGGCAGCCCCAAATCTTAACAACCTTAAGATCAGGCTTCTTCCCTTTCCATATCTCATATGGTGTAGACACTACCAATTTAGTTGGAACTCTGTTTAGAAGGTAAGCTGCGGTTTCTAGGGCATATCCTCAAAATGAGATGGGTAGGTCAGCGAAACTCATCATGGACCGTACCATATCTAATAATGTACGATTTCTCCTTTTAGAGACACTAATGAGTTGAGGTGTATAAGGAGATATCCATTGGGATAATATCTCATGGTCCTTGAGGAACTGAGTGAACTCTATACTTAAGTACTCACCTCCTCGATCTGATTGAAGAGTTTTGATACTCTTTTCAGTTTGGTTCTCCACCTCATTCTTATACTCTCTGAATTTATCAAAGGCCTCAGACTTGTATTTCATTAAGTACACATATCCATACCTTGAGAAATTATCAGTAAATGTAATGAAATAGGAGTAACCTCCAATGGCATGAGTTGACATGGGTCCATATACATCACTATGTATGAGTTCCAACAACTCAGTGGCTCTCTCTCCAGTTCCATTAAATGGAGAGTTGGTCAGTTTTCCACGAATGCAAGGGTCACAAGTTGCATATGACACATAGTCGAATGGATCTAGATATCCATCATTTAGCAACTTTTGAATCCTTCTTTCATGGATGTGACCTAGCCTACAATGCCACAGGTATGCACTGTTCAACTCATCTCGTTTCCTTTTGGACACATTTACATTCATGATATGTGGAGTGGTGTCTAACATAAATAAACCATTATGCAATGTTCCTTTCATGATGATCTTATCATCTAATAATATCGAACAACCATTGTTCTCAAAAATAAATTTATATCCACTAACTGTTAAACATGAAATGGAGATAATGTTTTTGATAATAGAAGGAACAAAATAACATGCATCTAATGCAATAAAAGCTCCACTAGGCAGATGTAGGGCGACCTCGCCAACAACTACTACAGCAACTTTTGCTCCATTACCCATCTTGAGGTCCATCTCGCCTCTCTCTAGTCTCCTATGCCTTGCCAGAACTTGCAATAAATTGCATATATGATAAGCACTACCGGTATCCAATACCCATATGTTATCATAAGAGTCTGACAAATAGAGACTGATCATGAATGTACCTGAAGCTTCATCAAGCTTTTGTTTCACCCTTTCTACAAGGTACTCTTTGCAGTTTCTCTTCCAGTGCTCATCTTTACCATAGTGGAAGCACTGGCCTTTGTCCTTAGCTGGATCTTTCTTAGTAACCTTTGCTTTACCCGGTTTGCCCTTGCCCTTTCCCTTCTTAAGGGACCTTTCTGCTTTCCTTTTCCTTTTGGTCTCACTAGTGTAGAGAACTGGCTTCTCTTTCTTGATAGTACTCTCTGCCTCCCTCAACATATTGAGAAGTTCTGAGAGAGTCACTTCAAGCTTGTTCATATTAAAATTCATTATGAACTGTGAAAAGGAATCTGGTAGGGACTGAAGCACAATGTCCATACACAAGTTATCCTCTAGGACCATTCCTAGACCTGTGAGTTTCTCTATCCACTCAATCATCTTTTAGGACATGGTTCTGAACCGGTGTCCCCTCAGTCATCCTAACGCGGAAGAGACTCTTAGATATCTCATATCGCTGAGTCCTTCCCTGTTCCTCAAACAATTTGCGGACATGTAAGAGAATGGATCTGGCATCCATCTTTTCATGTTGTCTTTGTAACTCAGGAGTCATAGAGCCCAACATATAGCACTAAGCAAGAGTAGAGTCATCAATGTACTTCATGTAGCGAGCGATCTCATCCTCGTTTGCCCCTTCTTCGGGCGCAGGCATCACTGTATCAAGGACGTACACGATTTTCTCCACTGTGAGAACAATTCTCAAGTTACGGAGCCAATCCGTATAATTTGGACCAGTGAGGCGGTTGACATCAAGTATGCCACATAAGAGATTTGAAAGCGACATTTTCTGAAAATAAAGATGCAGTAGAAATGAATAACATGCAGATTTTGCAAGAAATAAACTATCAAGATATGGACTTCTATCTTAATATGCTCCCACTATTTTACTAACAAGTCACGCGACACCCTCAGCACGTGAAACGGAAGTCTCCGGCAGACTTCTAGTGGGGATTAGGATCCAATCAGCGTCTTAGTGTAACCTCGAGGGACTCGACCAATCATACTAAGCCTAAAAAGGTAGGCAACTCTTGTCGATCACAACTCCTTGTGATTCCCGTCCTGTTCTGCCTCCGAATCACCATGGCCTCGAGGGACTCGACCAACCATGATGCTCGGTTAAGTCAACACCTTCGTTACAAGATGAGTCTGATTTGATGATATACCCTCGAGGGACTCGACCAAGTATACCATGCCCTCAGGTCACCGGTGACATCTCTATATCGTAAGCAAGATAGCGAATCGCGATATAGGTGAGTCTCGAGGGACTCGACCAACTCAACCTACACCGGGAATCGGTTCCTACTTATAACGATGGAAGGCCACGTGGGTCAATCTAATTGTCTCACATTTACCGACTTAATATTATCGAGAGATGTTTCTATGATTTGGTCTCCTAATATGACATGTCACACATATACAGATTTAATATATATCTACATCGCATGCAAATATATATACATATCTAGTATGTATATAAGCAATTACACCAGATGATCATGGACCACAACCTAATATGATTAGGCCCGAGCCAGTAGGCCTAATCACTCACATCAAGATCTATATGTCCAACGGTGCATCTCCATGCCCTGTGATCGTCCATCTCGTCCTCGTCGGTTCCATTGACATCTTGATGCATCTTTATGCATCACGATCGTCCGTCTCGTGGGTCCTACTATCGCATCCACGCTCCCGCTGCGCCTCCTCATGTGATTACAACTTAATCATAGGCACGCAGGCCCGATAATAAATGAGAAATATAATAGAGGCCCGCATACCTCAATAATAATAATCATAGGTACACACATCACACGGTCCATGATCATTCGTCCACACTTCATACATCACATGTATAAATAATCATCATCATGTAGGACTACTAGATAATAATAATAAAAAATAATAATCAACTAAACTTTTTAATTAATTAATATTTTCTGAAATCAGAGACATTATAGGGAATTTCTAAATTCATAGGGGTATTTTCATAATTTGGACAAAAGACAGAAATTGGAATTTCTCAAATTCCAAGGGGCAAAACTATCTTTTGCCCAGAAAACCCTAATGCCCTTTCCCCTTTTCGTTGCTGCCGCCACCGCCACCCTGCCGGCGGCGGCCTGTGCGGCGGGGCGAGGGCACTGCCCTCGCCTGCAGGCGACATGCCCGCTGGCGGCGCTGCCGTTGCGGGTGGGCGCCCCCTTCGGGCGCCGCCGCCTCCGTAGGCGGTGTTGTCCTGCCGGGCGACTGCCCCTGTGGGGGGGTTTCGCCCGCGGGAGCAGCGGCGGCAGGCGCCGCTGCCCTGCGGCGCCTCTGCCCGTGGGCTGCCAGCCCCGCCGGTAGCAAGCCTGTTGCAAGCAGGCCGCCGACCGGCTGCAGCAAACGCAGCCCCTGTGCTGCCCGCCTTTGGCTGCGCTGCACGCACGCAGATCGAGGGAAGCAACTGTTGTTGCCCTTCCTTGTTTTTGCGTCAACAATTTTGACGTCAAAATTCTTCCTAAACACAACACACGCAGTTCAAAACCAATCATTCGCATGAACAACCTAGCTCTGATACCACTGTTGGGAAATATTTGGGGGCGACATCACATACGCAGCGGAAGAACAAGAAAACAAAATCTCTGATTCCCAAAGAGATGTTCGTCGTCGTGCGAAGATTGGTACGCAAAAATCCGCGAAACATGAAATTGCGTATAGAGTAGATTGTGTTACCTAGGGAGATCGTGTATCCTTGTTTCCTTACATATCCTTAGGAGAGGGTGAAGGAGGTCAAGCGTCCTCCTCTCTAGCGGTGATCCACACAGCAGGGTTGCGACGACGCTCCTCAAAACTCCAGGCCTATTCTGAGGTGGAGAGGGAGAGGAGAATAGGAAAGGCAAGCAAGAGCTCTCTAGCCTGTGGGGCTCTGAATCCCTCCTATTTATAGAGGTCCCTTGTCAAACCCTAATGGGTCCTCCCCTAGTGGGTATTGGATCTGCATCCAATAAGACAAGGGCTCCGTCGGATATCTCATATCCGAACCTCTACTCATCGCAATGCCTACTATATGTGTGTGACCCTCTATGCCCAATATCGAGCTGGCCGTGAGTCATACCTGTCAGAACTCCTTCTAACTCAGTGAATTATTATCTCTGTAATAATTCACTCGACTCATCGACTACGGACGTACTAGGCCACTATGCCATAGTCCCCAGACGATACAGGGGAATCCAATCCATTGGACCTGTCTGTCCTCAGTTACCGTGTACCTATAGTCCCTTATCCATCTAATATCCCAGAGACCGTATATCGAGCATGGTGTTGTTAGACCCATACGGTTTCTACTCGAGTCTCGCTCTAATCGGATTCTCCCGGAGAACTCTTTCTCCCTCAACCCGAATGACCCTGGCCAGGGATTTGTTTAAGCAAGAACACATGAGATATTCCTCTCATGACGCCGAGAGTGGATGATCCTCTATCGACACTCAATAGCCCTCGTAAGGTCGACTACCACTCCCAATGACCAACTGTACTAGATCTGGGACAGCTAAACCTATAAGTCTGGTATTAAAGAGTGGAGCACTCATACATGACATCCTTGGTGTCTCAAGTCTAAGGACCAGATACACCACTAGGACTACGGAATCGTTGTCTGACAATAAGGCATCATCAACCATCCAGCATTCCGTAAGCGGATCAATCAGTGAACTCATTCTCCAATGAGCACCTGTACTGTATCCCTAGTGTCCCTACACAAGCAGCTATGAGACCAGCTGCATCCATCATATGGACGGGTATATAGCACACCAGTCTATCCGGTTATCACGATATCCCTCTCGAGTAACCTATGACCGAGATTATTTAGGATATGTGTTTAAAGGTGAATCGATCTCACTATCGTGATCTCATCACGATCCGATTCCCATTGCACAAATCCAAGGACATCACAATATATATATATGCATTTATGCAATAGTTATAAAGTGATATACGCCAAAATATAATAAGCAAAAAGATTCTGTATCAAGTCACATGTGTCATCACTCATGTGATTGGCTTGCTGGGCACCTATGATTAGCAGCCCACAGCTCACCCCCTCTTAACCTAACCCTAATTAACATTAAGGGGGGTGTGGTGGCTGTATTTTTGGAGGCAGAAAAAGGTATAAATAAGGCAGCAACGTGGGAGAAGAAAACAGTCACGAGATTCCAAAGAAAAGGAGGAAAACAAGGCAGAAAATGAAGAGAAAGAAAGGGAAGAAGACAAGGACAACGCAGAAAGGCTGTTCTCAATCATCTAGCAGTGTTCTCATCTCAAGTTAGATCAAATCTACAGTAGACTCTTGCTGTGATTACTTGAGGATGTTTTAGATATTATAAGCAGTGACATGATCTTTGTATCTCAATTATTCTCTTGTAATTGTTGCTAGGGTTTAAGACAAGAGATTGAGATTTGTATATTCATTATTTTCATAGTAGATTATCTCTAGTTTATCCCATGGTTTTTACCCTTCACATTGAAAGAGATTTTTCATATATATCTTAGTGTTTTATTTTATTATGATTTTATTTAATTTCACTACGTATTATGATCTTCTGATATTTATTTATATACAAAGATTATTTCTGGAGTTCTGCGAAAGGTAGGTGTGACGATTGCATAGCTTCTGAGTGTCTGTGAGTGCTTCGACTTTATCACGACGGAGCTGCTGTTCATTTCATTGGGTCCATCACGGCTACAGGATTTCTAGAATTGCTAGCTAACTTTTCCAAGACATAAACCAGATGAGGTTTCCAATAGCGTATCCTAATAACCTCTCAACCCACAATAATGCTTGCGTAGGGGTTAAGTTCGAGAGGCAAGAGGCCCGGTGTGAACAGAAAGAGAGCATTTTGAAACGCTGCTGCTGACTTGTTGACCTGACCCACCTTGGTTGACTCCCAAACACTTTGGGAATGCGGAAGGATTTGCCGGTTGTGTGCGTCTGCTGGACGGCCATTGCCGAATTATCGTTCAACAAACAACGGGATTCGACTTGAAAACTGGCTTCCTAAGTTATATAAGTCGTACGAGTCGTCGTATGATCACATTGTTTTGTCCAGTGATGGATCAATTTGCATGAGAAGCAGCGATCAACGGGTTGAATGCTCCACCGTCCACACAAGTGTTCGACCAAATTCCAACCATCGGAACTTTCAAGGCAATGGGTGGATTTTGCGTGCACTCCTCGTTACTCTTCTCTATGTTCAGACAACCAAACCATAAAGCTCTCTAGTGATGGAAATTAGGTGCACTCCTTGTCACTCACAACCAAACCCTATAGCTCTCTCGTGTTGGAAATTAGTCGCCCCTCTGCAACAGCAAACCAAGGAAGAAGAAGTCATCTTCCTCGTCGTTATCATCATCATTAGTCGGCCCCCTGCAACAGCAAACCAAGGAAGAATAAGTCATCTTCCTCGTCGTTATCATCATCATTGTAGTTGAATTATTTGGAAAGAGGGCTCCATGCACATTTCAAGTGTCAATTCATATTTGATTTTTTTTTTTCTCAAAATAATGCTAAATGCTCAAATGTTATCTGAGGGTAGTATTGGCATTTCAGTATTTACAGGATATTTTGTATTTTTTTTTTAATTTCAAAAGTATCATGTAAATTTATCTAAAATTATAAGATTGTTAAAATAATCTAGCGAGAAACTAATACGATTTATATTTTTTATAAGATAAAATTTTATTTATTTATTTTAAAAATATTTTTATATTTATTATTATGATTATATTTTATATTTAATATATATTTGGGCCATAATTTTTTTATGAGATTATATATATATATAATTTACTTATTAATTTAAATACAAATATATTTATTTTTGAATAAATATTAAAGATATTAGAAGGGTAAATTTATCAAAAAAATTTAATAAATTCTTAAAATATAATTTTATCAAATAAAACTTACATCAATCAATACACATTTAAAATATAATTTGTACCTATCATTTATCAAACCTTCAAATCATTCGACAACGACACATCTACTCAAATCATAAATAAAATTGAGTTTTCAATTCTTCCAAGGTTCCTTGCGTCCGGGAACGGAGCATCACCATTGACCGGTTCCAGCTGAAGCAGCAAAAACTGCTTCATCGATCTCTCATGCCTTCCCTGGACATGGATTGCTGTTGATAACACAGCCCCTTCTTCCTCGGATACACCTCCACCGGTTCACGTGAGATCAAGTGCTCGACGTTTAGGGGTTAGATCCTTGTCACGGTCAAGAATCCAAACACCTGGTCCAACTGCAATAACCAACTCGTGTTCCAATTTTTACCCAGAGGAAGGTTGCCGGAAACTGTGGAATTAGTGATGGAACGTACGCCAACCCATGACCCGTGGCGGAGACTTGGAACCTTCCACGCTCCTTAATCATTCCAAGAACAACACATGATCCCATGACGTTGTTGACGTTTTACATTGCTACCTTTAAGTGTCAGTCGTCCTCTTCCTAAGCCAACAGCACAAAAAAAAAAAAGGAACTCTTCTCCTCCTCCTCCTACTCCAATTCTATACTGACTGCAGTGTTAGAGTTGTTGAAGGAGGATGACGATAAAGGGTTTGCGACGCCTGTTGTCTTCCTATTCCTTCGGGCACCACCACCACCACCACCATCACGACCGTCCGCCCTCAGCGTCATCGCCCGCATCATTTCCTCATACGACGCCGCCGCCGCCGATGCAGCAGCAACAGCTGATCGCGGGCGGCACCATGAAGGACGACGTGGCGGCGATCGAGGCCATCCTGGCTAAGTGGGAGCCGGACGACGCCGCGTACGCCAAGAGCTCCTCCCTCTTCCACGGGGACCGCGCAGAGGCCCGTGAGTACCTCGCCGCCGTCCGTGACCTCCAGCGAGCCATGCTGTCCTTTGTCTCCAGCGATGCCTCCTCGGAGTCGTCGTCCCACGCCGCCCTCATACGCGCCCAGACCCTAATGCAGACCGCCATGCGCCGCCTCGAGAAGGAGTTCTATCAGATACTCGCTGCCAACCGCCACTGCCTTGATCCCGAGTCCGTCTCCGCCCGCTCCTCCACCCACTCCAGCGCCTCCGACGACGCCGAGTACGACGATGTACGGGGAGCCAGGGACTCCATGGGCGATGTCGAGGGCGCCGCGGCCATCGCCATGGATGACCTTCACGCCATCGCCGAGACCATGATCTCTGTCGGGTACGGCAAGGAGTGCGTCAAGGTCTACAAGGTCCTTCGCAAGTCCATCGTCGACGAGGGGCTCTACCGCCTCGGGTTCGAGCGGCTCAGCCCGTCCCAAGTCCACAAGCTCGATTGGCAGGTGCTCGAGCCAAAGATCCGATCTTGGCTCGGCGCCTCGCGCTTGGCCGTCAGCACTCTGTTTTCTGGCGAGCGGGTCCTCTCGGACCATGTCTTCGCCAGCTCCGACTCCATACGGGAGGCCGTCTTCGCCGACATCTCAGGCGACGCCGCCGTGCAGTTCCTCCGGTTCCCGGAGTCGGTGGCGAAATGCAAGCGCTCCACGGAGAAGATGTTTCGGATCTTGGATCTCTGCGAAGCCGTCTCGGAACTGTTGCCGGAGATCGAACCTGTATTCTCCTTCGTGTCTACAGCCGCCGTCCGGGACCAGGCCCTCTCTGCATACTCCAAGCTCGCCGAGACCGCTCGCGCCATCCTCGCCGACTTCGAAGCGGCCATCCACAAGGAGCACTCCAAGTCGCTGCCTCCCGGTGGAGGGATCCACCCGCTCACCCGTCACGCGATGGACTACGTCATTACCCTCGCCGACTGCGAGCCAACCCTCGCTGAGATCTTCGCGGATTTCCCCCTTCGTACCCAGAGCTCCCTCTCCGACTTCTTCGATAGCTCGTACTCGGAGTCGCGGCCGTCCTCGCCGGCGTTCTCCTCCTCCATCTCCTCCATCGACGACGGCCACGGGTCGGAAATCGCCGTGCGGTTCGCGTGGCTCATATTGGTGCTGCTCTGCAAGCTCGACGGCAAGGCGGCCGCGTACCGAGATGCTGGCCTATCATACCTCTTCCTGGCGAACAACCTGCAGTACATAGTGAACAAGGTGCGGTCTTGCCGGCTGTGGGGGATGCTGGGCGAGGAGTGGACGGCGCGGCATGCGGCGAAGGCGAGGCAACACGCTGCCGGGTACGAGAGGGTGGCGTGGGGGAAGGTGCTGGCGTTGGTGACGGCGGAGGAGGTGTCGCCGGGCGAGGCGCGGGATCGGATGCGTGCGTTCAACGCGGCGCTGGAGGAGGCATGCACCGCCCAAGCCGGGTGGGTGGTGGCTGACGCCGAGATGAGGGAGGAGGTGAGAGCGGCGGTGCGGGGGATGCTGCTTCCAGCGTACCGAGGGTTCTACGAGCAGTGGAGAGTGGTGCTCGAGGGCAGCGGCGCGGTGAGGTTTTCGCCGGAGGAAGTACGAGACAGGCTGGCGGAGCTGTTCGACGGCTCCGACGATTCCGGCTCCGGTTCGTGCTCGAGTTATCGCCTCGGTTCGGATTCTGGCTCCGCCCGGTCCGAGCCATCACCCAGGGCCATATAAGTCGACAAACACTACTGCCTGCACGGACCTCAATGCAGCTCGTTCGTAACTTACCATTGATGTCGTCATCGAACAATTTACATTAAGTACCGTTCTTTTCGTAGTTCTACTTGTCGTCATGTATATATATATATATATATATATATATATATATATATGAATACATATATATATATATATATATATATATGAATATATATATATATATATATATGAATACATTCATATATATATATATATATATATTCATATATATATATATATATATATATATGTATTCATATATATATATATATATATATATATATATATATATATATATATATGCATACATATATATATATACATGTATATATATATATACATGTATATATATATATATATACATGTATATATATATATATATATACATGTATATATATATATATATACATGTATATATATATATACATGTATATATATATATACATATATATATATATACATACATATATATATATATATATACATGTATATATATATATATATATACATACATATATATATATATATATATACATATATATATATATATATATATATATATATATATATATATATATATATATATATATACATACATATATATATATATATATACATACATATATATATATATATATACATACATATATATATATATATATACATACATATATATATATATATATACATACATATATATATATATATATACATATATATATATATATATATATATATATATATATATATATATATATATATATATATATATATATATATATACATACATATATACATGCCCGATTTGCTTATGAGTAGGCATATAAGATTTAGCCCAATCCAAATTAGTGTTGGAGTTGTAAGTTAACAGTTATAAGATATGTTTTAAGAACTAATGTTGAGATTATTGTATTTGTAGGATACATATGGTCAAAGTAAAGAATTAAAACACAAAAAATACAAATAATTCATATGAAAACTGATTCAGAGAACTTATCAGCATATTCAATAAAAGGAGAATTCTGCATGGTGTGATAGTTTTAGACTAATGTCATATGATATTTTTAGACTTTTTATTTAAAAATATAAAGTTATATATATATATATGTATGCATATATATATATATATACATATATATATATGCATACATATATATATATATATATATATATATATATATATATATATATATATATATATATATACATTCATATATATATATGTATATATATATATATATGTATTCATATATATATATATATATATATATATATATATATATATGTATTCATATATATATATATATATATATATATATATATATGTATGCATACATATATATATATATATATATATATATATATATATATATATATATATATATATGCATACATATATATATATATATATATATATGCATACATATATATATATATATATATATGCATACATATATATATATACATGTATATATATATATATACATGTATATATATATATACATGTATATACATATATACATGTATATACATATATATACATATATATATATATACATATATATATATATACATATATATATATATACATATATATATATATATACATATATATATATATACATATATATATATATATACATATATATATATATATATATATATATATACATACATATATACATGCCCGATTTGCTTATGAGTAGGCATATAAGATTTAGCCCAATCCAAATTAGTGTTGGAGTTGTAAGTTAACAGTTATAAGATATGTTTTAAGAACTAATGTTGAGATTATTGTATTTGTAGGATACATATGGTCAAAGTAAAGAATTAAAACACAAAAAATACAAATAATTCATATGAAAACTGATTCAGAGAACTTATCAGCATATTCAATAAAAGGAGAATTCTGCATGGTGTGATAGTTTTAGACTAATGTCATATGATATTTTTAGACTTTTTATTTAAAAATATAAAGTTATATATATTTAACAAGAAGAAAATTATATTGTACATTATTTAGCAAATTTTGAGGGGTGATTATGGTGTGATAGCTTATGGTAGAACATACATAACATCCCAATTTAATTCTACATTGGACTTGGGTTAGGACTAAGATTAACTAACCTGTAAGAATTTTATGGATATGCATGCTATTATTATGGATAGGCCTAATAAAATTAATAAATCGTGGGGCCATGATGATTGATAACTTATGAAACGTGACAATATATTTCCTCTTATTTGAAAACTTGTATCTATCAAAGAAATGGTGGCATGAGGTTTCCACCTTTAACAGTAGCCCTATTTTCACTGTTCTAAATTATGAATTGGATATCAAAACATGGATCAGTAATGTAATAGCAGTCCCAAACTTGAAGTGCTTCTTTATTTGAATCAACAAGTTTGAGGAGGAAGACGAGAAGAAAACATGCATCAAACTAATGGAGAGAAGGACCCAGCGATAGCCTGTACACCTCTCACATGTAACTTCACAGGATGGATACATAGACGAACTACAGATAACTTAATTATCTGCTTATCGAGAGAACAAAGCACAAGGAGAAACACCAGTGCTCGAGAAGAATAGGCATACGAGATGCAGAATAAAGAGGACGCTCGTCCACTCCGTGATGCATGTCACCCTCGATCCACCACATCGACGCTGGAAGTGCAGGAAAGGAGACGATGGAAGATGAAACAAAGGGTGGAGTAGGACATCTCGCGCAGCTTCCTCGCTGTCACGCAAGCCTTTTTCTTCTTCTTCTTCTTCCTTTTGGTCTTCGTCTTCGTCTTCCTCTTATCGATGTTCTTCTTACTACTGGTATCACCGTCAATACTTCCAGCAGCGTCTTCATTCTTCTGTTGGAGGAAAGGGAACACAGCGGCTCTCTCCTTGACTCTTCCGAGGCACCGCAGTGTCTTCTCGGGGACACTCTCCTTCCTCGAAAAAGTGTAGCTCCTCAGATAAATCTGCCTGCATGAGTAGCTATCGACCACCGTCGGTCCTGCACTCCACCTCCTCCTCCCATCAAAGCTGGTGCTGCCCACGCGGTCGTCGACTCTTCCTCCTCCTCCTCCTCCTCCATCACCACCTCCTCTGGTCACTGACTTCACGAACTCGGCGTCGGACTCCGGCCACTTGTAGAGGTTCACATAGGTTGCTCTCACAGGCACACGTGCGTCCACGCAGCTGAGAGACGACCTGCACCCGGAGCTCATGGAAGCCTCTCAACGCCCTGCGCTCCCCTAAGCTCAAGTTCCGGTCTACTTGCGAGTTTAAAGGGAGAGCAGCGAGTAAGGCTGTGGAATAGGCTTCAGGTGCAAGAAAAGGTAGGGAAGTGCAAGTGAGACTTTGAGAGATGGGGATGGTTTTATAGCTCAAAAGCCATGTTTACTCTACCAAAGTGATGGGGAAGGAATGATGTGGCATCATGAGCTATGAGTGTCATGTCTCTCTCTCTCTCTCTCTCTCTCTCGCCTCCAATTCTTCCTCTACTTAATTGAGTTAGATGATGGAGACCTGTAAACAGCGGGAAGACAATACTGAAAAGAGACTAATTAAGTTGAATGCTAACATAGTTGGCACGTCAGAGAGGCACTACAAGTTTAAGACAGCTCAGGGGTCCAAAGCCACGGTATATGATGCACATGGATGGGTCATTATGGTCGCCACCCAGAGACATGGCCACTGCCATGAATACACGAACACTTGTTAAACCATGGTCCACAACTCTTAATGAGAGCCTCCTCTGCGTTCCCAGTAGTCTAGAAGCAGTGATGAGAGTGGAAGGAACAAGTGTCTCCGTGGAGCTCTAATCACACACCAAGTTTTAACTATATGACCATGGGGACCAAGCTCTGAGCAAAGAACGTGAGGCCTGCATTATTACAGATACAGTATGTTACAACCTTCGTCCACACTTCAAGTCTGTAAGATGATAACATCTGCTGCTTTAGACGTCAACACCAAAATAACAATTTACCACTTTGAAGATACTAGCGAATAAGGGAAGGAATCGTAGAAGACAAGAATAAGCAAATGGTCGAGGAAAAGCGTATGGTGAAGGGATTTAGAATTGTCGAGCGACCACTGGAGAGATTAAATTTTATTGGCCAAAGCTCGCTCATGCGTGCAATAAATTAAACAGTTGGAATAAGAAATACTCTCACGCACAGTAAATGATGAAGTCGGATTACATACATTACATTAATAAACTTTGCATCTGGAGATACCATTATTATGTGTCCACGTGAAACCAAAAAAAGCTTAAGCTTAGCACAGGGCTTGAAAGATGGCATCGACTACAGCTCCAACATGCAAAATGATCGAGTTGAACATTCTCAAATACATATGCAGGTCGTTGGTGGTGTTAAGCTGCTGCTGCTGCTGCTCTTTTGGTTTTGTTTCGATCATGGAGATGAGACGGAACTTCAATCAGCTATTATTAGCACAAATTAGACCAATTTATCTGCATCCGCTACCATTAGTTTTGTGGACTTAACAAGCAAGCTAGAACAATTTGGAAACCTGCTGTGTATAATAATTTAAACACAAACAGTAAAGATAAAAGCAGGCGGCTTGTTACAAAAATTCAATAAATGCTTTCCTTCAGCAACAAGCCGATTCTCCTCCTTATAAATAAGCCTTGCACTCGTTGTAAAAATATATCTGATTGGTGATTAATTGTGGCTTATAGGAAGGCTCAATTGCTATTCTAAACAACTACTTTCAAGCTCTTCCATTGTCATACATATATATGAATATATATTGCACTCATAATTATATAATTGAAAGATTGAACCTAGAACACGTCCGGATGGAAATGACCTGGGATAGAACTAGCACCCTGTGCCTTCTGTAGATGAATCTTCAATGAATAATTGCTCATCTGCAACAAACAAGTGGTGTTTCATCATCCGATCAATCAAACAACTTAAAACTAAGCCCTAAGGCTATGCGAAGAAAGCTCACCAAGTCCCTAGTTCTTATGAAACACCAACTTACAAGTGAAACTCAGGATTAAGTCAACCCTGTATCCCTTTGGCTTAAACAGAAAACACTAAAAGGCAACGAGAGTAACTTCTAATTACCTCCAATGCCCGGACTTGCTCTTGATACTGGCTTATAACGTTCTTCAAATGTTGCACCTCCTTAACCTTCTCATCGTGATCTGAATTGCGCTCATGCTGGATAGTGACAGCCCTCTTTAGGATCTGGTTGTCTCTTAATAAACCTTGCAATTGCTCTTTCAAGGAATTGATCTCGTGCTGCTCCTCATAACCAATCAGTTGGCAAGAAAACATCATAGACTACATGCTTCTACAATAATAGAAATTTAGTATTCAGATGACTTACCTCCACAGCTGCTGTAGTCTGAGCAACAACGTTTCTTTCAAAAACTTCTAAAATCTTCATGGCACGACCACGGACATCATCCCAATCCGACGCACTCATCATTTCCTGTACAAATATATCAACCCAAGAAGATCCATTTTGGGCTTCCCTAGGCTGAGAATCTGCACTATTATTCTGAGAGACTTCGACCTTGTGTTCAGATGCCTGCGAGCTCACAACACCTGAATTGTATAATGAGATAAATGTCTGATACAAAAGAGAACAAACAAGGATTCCAATAAAATAATAGCATCATCACCAAAGTGGTAGGCATCAACTGGCGATACAGGCACTTACTTTCAAGGGCATTATCACTTGATTGCAAAACTAAATTAACTCCTTCGATGCTCACAGAACCATCACCAAGACACAAAGCATGAAGACTCTTAATTGCATCATCAATTTTGTGGTCATGGGAATTCAAAACTGTTTCAACAACCTGGATGAGTAGTGGCAAAGAAAAACCTCAACAGGTTAGGTCACGAAAACCAAGATCACTAGCTCCCTAATATGAAAAGTAAGATACCATCATCAACCACTGAATGACACCTTTAATCAATGAGAAATTCTGATATCTACTAAAGTCTATCTCATCAACATATTTTCCATACAAAAATTCACTTCATAGGCAAAAGAATATTGAAAGCTTAAAATTTCCAATCGAGATTTTGACTAGTAGAGAATGTGTGTGTGTGTGTGTGTGTGTGTGCATGTGCATCAAATATGTAGAGCAGTGTGTACAATCTAAGAGATGTTATATATACAGGTAAGGACAAAGCTCTATTGAGACAGAAACTGCCATGCTTATCCATAACACAATCTATAGTTCAAGAATTTCTATCCCTAGTTTGTTCTCTAACTTACCCATGACTCATTAATAAATTGGAATCCAGATATCTGTGATTACCAATTAGGAAGATTTTGTTTTGATACAAAGGTTCAAAGCATTTTAGTGGTAAAGTCCTGAAAGAGAAACAATACAAGGTTCACATGGCCATGATGGTAAATGCATTATAATAACAAGAGGAAGGAAGTGCGGCTTTCCTGCATTCCATCAGTACATTACAATTTTTTTTATCGCTGATAAAAATCTGTTCAAATGTGGCCAACTACTTAGATGCCGCATTATGAGCAATCAACATCCCAATTGGGACCATGCACAACCAGAAAAGTCAAATTTCATAAGCCATCGCATTGATGTCGAACCAATTGCAGCCAAGACTGATCGGTTGGCCATCTCATCATGTCAGCAAATCCAGTCCACTCATCAGCAAAGAAGCTCAAAAACCTCATAACCACAAATCCAAAACAATTTCTCTCCTACTTTTCCATTCTCCTTGCAGATTTACTAACGAAAGATGACTGGGTAATTTCTCTTTAATGAAAATTCAATCTCCCACCTTGTTCGCAACTTTTCATCGCATGATCTGATCCGACAAATTCCATCGAATTCAACGTGTTCAGTCGCTCGCCGATGACTATGTTAGGCACCAACAATTCCTAGAATCCTATAGCGTTCACCGAGAACTAACACAGAGCTTTACAGATTGAAACCGCAGTCTAATAGGGGCGCGAACACCCAGAATGAGAAGAGAGAGAGAGAGAGAGAGAGAGAGAGAGAGAGAGAGCAAGGATACCTCCCGATCCATTGAAGGGAACATGCAGAGGAGTACGGAGAGCTTATCCTCAGATCCGTAGAGGGCGCAACGAGATCTCTTGGCCGACGGTGGGGACGGCGCCGGAGATCCGAAGATTTCCTCCAACCCTAGGCGCTTCCCGCAGATCCCTGCAGACATGGCAGCCGAGCCGCAGGCTCCAATTGAAGCCCCACCCAAATCCTCCTTCCCCTTCCCCTTCCCCTCCCTCTCCCCTTCCCCTTCCTCCCTTCTTCGGCGCCCACCACTTCGCTTTCTACTTGTATACCCCTTCGCTGTTTCCTCCCCGATTCCCAAATGGCAATTGCTCTCCTCTCTCGCCGCCTTTCCAATTGCGGTGTTATGTTCCCAACAACAATACCAACAACAAACAAACTTCCCCACTCAAATGACGCCTACCCTTTCCGCTACCTCATTATGTCCATCAAGTGGGCCCCACGCAGCCTCTGTTCCTCCTGTCCCTAGGACTGATTACGAGTAACAAGAGCAATTACATGATGAACTTCCCACCTCTTCTTGTCGGACACGCTCATTTACCAATCTCGTTGATGGATGCAGGAATATCCCCGCAGGTGGGTCCCGATGAAGGTGTCACTATGCAGCCTCTTTCCCCTCCCGGCATAAGTAGGAATTACGAGTTAAAGATAGGAAATCCATCAAGAGTCGCGTTCTAGGGTCTCAATTCTTTTCATTCATAAAATAAAAATATACAATTAATACTTTTCAATAAAATGATTATAGATAATTTGAAGTATATATACCTCATCGCACCTTTTGTCGAGAATACATGTGATAAGTTAGGGAGGATTCCAAACCAGGTTTTGATAGAAGTACAGAATTTAGTTGGTTTATGAAATAGAGCTCCTAGTTAACATCTATTTTAACCTGTCGTACGTGGTTTTGATAGATTATATTTTTACGATTTATTTATGTCTAAAATAATCTCTATATTTTTAAAAAATAGTATATAAATCCTAAGTTTGAGTTAATAAATATTAAAATTTACTTATATATTGACTTATAATAAATTATTAATATAATAATATATATATAATTTAAGTTTTAAAAAAAGTTAAGATCCATTTTGGCCCTTGTGATTTTGGTCATGGTCCGCTTAAGCCCTTATGATTTATTTGTGTCTAAAATAATTCTTATATTTTTAAAAACATAACATATAAGTCCCTCTCGTCAAGTCTAAATTAATATATGTTAGAATATGCTTATATGATATGTTAGCTCACAATAAATCATTAATATAATGACATATATATTTTAAGTTTAAAAAAAAATCGAGACCACCATCAATCGTGGGAGGAAGCATCGTTGTGGAAGCAATCACTAACAATAGCACCGAACCGCTATTATTTAGTAGGGCATCATACGTATGTAGCTTCTCTTGCACTGACGACGAACTTAGGAGCTTCCAGTCCTACCTTAGGTGGATGTGCATCGAGTAGTCTGACACTGGGCACGTTGTGGTCTCTTGATCTCTCTTCCTCCTCTTGGGCGTCTTCATCTCCATTGCCTCTCACTTCATCCTCTCCTATGCCCCCACCCGTCGTGCCTATGCCGTGGTGGTCTAGCTCTCTCTCACCTCCACTTTCGACCTCTCCTACCTCTGCCTCTCCGCGTTCGTTTGTTGCTACGATCTCTATCGCTTCCTCTTCCTCGACAAGATGGACCTTAACCCTTTTTTAAACTTAAATTATATATGTCATTATTGTTAGTCATAGGTGTCATATAAGCCAATCACATGAGTGATGACACGTGTGATATGATATATATTTTTATTATATTATTCAATATTTTATCACTTTATATGCTTATTGTATATATATATATATATTATGATGTACGTGGATCTTATTGAATTTAATATTTTAATGATTAAATCAATTGATGAGTTTGTGATCTAATCTGCATTTTGAGTGACGTAGGACTAGCTTCGATCAAGGAGAGGTAAATTGATAAAAGCAGGAGGAATCAGACGTTAGGCCAGAGTGAACATGTTAGAAGATTGGACGCCAGGCTAGAGGATCGGTTGACGTGTTAGCAAAATGCTTAGTGCTATGAATTCGGGCATTGGGCTAAATGAGCGAACATTGCGCCAAGGAGATCGGAGTTGCGGAGGTCAATATGTCGATTGAGCAAAAGGCCGCAAAAGAGGACGATGCACCGAAGGATTGGACAAAGCATTGATGAACTAATGACATGCCAGACAAAGATTGAAGTAGTATAGGGGGCTAATTGAGTTAGCTTTGGTGTAACCATGCTAACTCAATTAGGGGCTAATTGGGTCCTAATTGGGACTAATTTGGGCTCATTGGGAGGCCCATTCAATGACCCAAAAGTTGGGTCAAGTAGTGGATCCGCTCGTGAGTTGGAAAACTCAAAAAACTCGATCTCCGAAGCTATCAGGCGGTGGTACTGCTAGACTAGGCAGTGGTACCACCTAGTGATAATGTGTCAGGCAGTGGTATCGCCTATTGTCAGGCTGCAGGCGGTGGTACCGCCTAGTGCAGGCGGTGGTACCGCCCATACTCCGAAATCTCGGGGATTTAAATTTTGGGCTCTAAATTTGAATCCATTTGGGACTTATAAATACTTTACTCTTTCTTGCTTGGAAAAGCAAGAAAGTGAGTTGAAAAGGAGGAAAGAATCCTTGAGTAAAAATTATAATCTCTCTTGAAGAGTAGAGTCTCTTCTTCCTAGTATTTAGAAAGTTCTTCTAAAGGGAGAAGAGAGGTCTATGTCTAAAAGAGATCTCTCATGAGCCTATTGAAAGGAGAATAGAGTTGTAAGAGGATAGTTGGCCTTTGCCCATTGAAGGAAGACCGGTAGTGAAAGTTAGTGGTCTCGACGGAAGAGGAATCGAGAGTAGATGTATGTCACAATGACCAAACCACTATAAATCTAGTTTGCATTTCTATTTTGCTCTGTACTTTCATTGCAAACTACTTTACTTTTACTACGCTTTCGTATGCTTTCAAGTTAAACTCTTTTTTGATATATTTTCATCAAACGAGATTTCCAAATCGATGTGATTTTATCGCTGCACTAATTCACCCCCCACTCTTAGTACCAATTCGATCTTAATAGATCTATGCAATGAGAATTGGATCGTGATGAGATCACGATATTGAGACTGATTTGCCTTTAAACATAAACCCTAAATCTCGATCATAGGTTACTCAAGAGGGATATCAAGATAACCGGATAGACTGACGTACTTTATACTTATCCATATGATAGAGGCGATTGGTCTCATAACTACTTGTATGGGGACCCTAGGGATACAATGCAGGTGCTAATTGGAGAATGAGTTCACTAATTGAACCGCTCACTAAATATTGGATAGTTGATGATGTCTTATTATCAAACAGTGATTTTATTGTTTCAATGGTATATCTAGTACTTAGATTTGAGACACCAAGGATGTCTCAAATGAGACATCGAGATAACCGGATAGACTGGTGTACTGTATACTTATCCATATGATAGAGGCGATTGATCTCATAACTACTTATATGGGGACCCTAGGGATACAATGTAGGTGCTAATTGGAGAATGAGTTCACTAATTGATCCGCTCACTAAATATTGGATAGTTGTTGATGTCTTATTATCAAACAATGATTTTATCGTTTCAATGGTGTATCTGGTACTTACATTTGAGACACCAAGGATGTCCTGTATGAGTGCTCCACTCTTTGATACTAGACCTATAGGTTTGGAAGTTCCAGATCTAACACGATCGGTCATCGGGAGTGACAACTAACCTTACAAGGGTAATTGAGTGTCGATAGAGAATCATCTACTCTCGGTGTCATAAGAGGAATATCTCATGTGTTCTTACTCGAATAAATCATTAGCCAAGGACATTTGGATTGAGAGAGAAAGAATTCTCCATGAGAATCCGATTAGAGCAAGACTCAAGTAGAAACTATATGAGCCTGATAACACCATGCTCAGTATATAGTCTCTAGGATATTAGATGAATAAGAGACTATAGATACACGGTAATTGAGGATATATAGGTCCAATGGATTGGATTTTTCTGTATCGTCTAGGAACTACGACGTAGTGGCCCAATACGTCCGTAATCGATGAGTCGAGTGAATTATTATGGAGATAATAATTCACTAAGCCAAAAGGAGTTCTGATAGGTATGACTCATACAGGGAAATCTAAGGGTGAAATCACATACACAACGAAAGAACATAAAATAAAAAATCATAAATTTCCTTAAAAGATATTAATCGTTGTGCGAAGATTGGTGCGCAAAAACCTACAAAACTTAAATCCACATGTAAGATAGATGTGTTTTACCTAGAAAGATCGTATATCCCTGAATCCCTTTAGATCTATAGGAAAGGGTGAAGGAGGTCAAGCGTCCTCATCTCTAGCGGTTATCCACACAATAAGGCCGCGACACTCCTCCTCAAATCTCCATGCCCACTATCTGAGTAGGAGAAAGGGGAAGGGAGAATAGGACATGGCAACTAGGAAGCCCCAACCTATGAGTCTTTAGTTTCCTCCTATTTATAGAGGCCCATAGTTAACTTAACTCTAATGAATCCTACCCTATTGGGTACTGGATCTCCATCAAATTACCCAAGCCCCTTAGATTAGTGGATCTCTACCCAATAATCTCTTATTAGCTCTTATTGGATCTCGTCCATGAGATCCAATAATTCAGGGGCTTATTGGATTCCAATAACATAGGGGCTTTGACAGATATCTCATATCTGAATCTCTACTAATCACAATGCCTACCATATGTGTGTGACCTCTAGGTCCAATATCGAGTGGGACATGAGTCATACCTATCAGAACTCATTCTAGCTCAGTGAATTATTATCTTCATAATAATTCCCTCAACTCATCGACTGCGAATGTACTAGGCTAGTACGCTGCATTCCCCAAACAATACAGGGGAATCTAATCCATTGGACTTATCTATCCTTAGTTACTGTGTACCTATAGTCCCTCATCCATATAATATCCCAGAAACTACATACCACGCATGGTGTTGTTATGCCCGTATAATTTTTCATCGAATCTTGCTTTAACCAGATTCTCCCATATAACTCTTTCTCTCTCAATCCGAATGACGCTGACTAAGGATTTGTTTGAGCAAGAAACATGAGATATTCCTCTCATGACACCAAGAGTTGATGATTCTATATCGACACTCAATATACCTCGTAAGATTGACTATCACTCCCGATGATCGGTTGTGCTAGATCTGAAACTTCCAAACCTATAACTCTGGTATCAAAGAGTGGAGTACTCATATAGGATATCATTAGTGTCTCAAGTCTAAGGACCAGATGCACCACTAGGATGATGGAATTGTTATCTGACAATGAGATATTATTAACCATCTAACATTCTGTGAGCGGATCAATCAATAAACTCATTCTCAATTGAGCACATATACTGTAGCTCTAGTGTCCCCACATGAGCAACTATGAGAGTAATTGCCTCTATCATATGGACGGGTATACAACACACTAATTTATTTGGTTATCTTGATGTCTCTCTTGAGTAACCTATGACTAGGATTATTCAGGGTCTGTGTTTAAAGGTGAATCGGTCTCATTATTGTAATCTCATCACGATCTGATTCCCATTACACAGATCCATGAATATCATAAAATATATTCATATATGCAACAAGTAATATAAAGTGATAAAATACTAAATAATATAATAAATAAAAAAGTGTGTGTCATGTCACACGTGTCATCACTCACGTGATTGGCTTATAGGGCATCTATGACTAGCAATCTCTCACTTGACCTAAAGTTAATCACCTATATGTCTGATCCTCATCAGACCCTTGTGATGCTTAAAGGCAATCTAAGACAACAACTTTGTCAATGGATTTGCATATTATCTTCGGATGGAATTCTTTCCACTACTACATCTCCTCGGGCCACGATATCTCTAATAAGCTGGAACCTCCTCAGAACACTTCTGATCAGACTCAGGTTCTCTCATTTGAGCAATCGCCCCATAGTTATCGCAATATAAGGGAATCGACTCCTCGTTGCCCGACACGACTCCCATATCTATGATGAACTTCTTCATCTAGACTCTCTTATTTGTTGTCTCTACTATAGAAATATAATCTGCCTTTGTAGTCAAGTAAGCAGCAGTATCCTGCTTTGAACTCTTCCAGTATACTACTCCTCTATTCAGGATGTACACATACACCGAATTCGACTTAGTGTTATCAATATCGGACTAGAAACTCGAATCAATGTAGTCTTCATCCCTGAGGCTACTACCTTCATATACTAGTAAAAGATCCTAAGTCATTCTCAAATACTTAAGGATATACTTTACTGCTTTCTAGTGCTCCAAGCTTGGATCTGCCTGATACCTGCTCGTGACACTCAAAGCATGTGCTATATCAGGCCTGGTATATAGCATGCACTCTATCGCTGAGGCATAGAGTATCTTATCTATGTTCGTCATTTCTTTATGAGTCTTTGGGGACATACTCTTAGAAAATAATATCTCATGTCTTATTGGTATGAGACATCTTTTGAAATTTTTCATGCCAAACTTTTTGATAATGATGTCTATATACTTGGATTGGGACAAGCCAAGCATCCTCTTGGATCCATCTCTATAGATCCAAATTCCCAAAATATAAGATGCTTCCCCTAAGTCCTTCATGGAGAAGCGTCTAGATAACAAAGCCTTTATTATGGATAGTATTCCTACATCATTCCCAATGATCATGATGTCATCTACATATAACACTAAGAAGGTGATAGTGCTCCCACTTACCTTTCTGTATATATAAGACTTATTTTCGTTTTTAATGAAAACATAAGATCTGATCGTCTCATCAAATCTTATGTTCCAATTTCGGGAAGCTTGCTTTAGTCTATAAATGGACCTAAGCAACCTACTCGTCTTATTTGGACTATCCTTGGATATAAATCCCTTTGGTTGTATCATATACACCTCCCCCACGAGGATGCCATTGAGGAATATGATTTTCACATCCATCTGTCAGATCTCATAATCATAGTATGCTATAATAGCCAATCGAATTCAGAGGTATTTTAACATGGCTATGAGTGAGAAGGTTTCGTCATAGTCAACATTTTGCTTTTGACGATACCCCTTAGCCACTAGCCTTGCTTTATAGGTCTCTAACTTTTCATCTACTTCAATCTTCTTCTTGAAGATCTACTTATAACCAATGGGTACAATACCCTCGGGTGTATCAATTGTTGAATCTCGGATTTTGATGATGAAACTAATTGATTGTGTTTAGATATTTAAACTGTATTTTGAGTGATGTAGGTCTTCTCGATCAGGTTTAGACAGTTGACGCAGGAGGAATTGACGTTGCGCCGGAAGAGATCACGTCAGGATATTGGATGGCTGAACGCTTCGGACTTCGGGCATCGGGCCAAGGAGAGCGAAATTGCGCCAAGGATATCAGGGTTGCGGAGGTCAACCGCCGATTGGGCAACAAGCTGCAAGAGAGGACGATGCATCGAAGAATCGGACGAAGCGCCAACCAATGACGTGCTGGGTAACAGAATGTCAATTCGCGTTGTAATAATTGTCTAGATCGGAGTTGAGTTTTGGTTTGTGTGTGCAGGATTAACTACGATAACGATGAAGACATAAAGCGAAACAAAGTGCTAGAGTCAAGCGCGAAGGATTCGTTGGGAGTTCGAGAGTTCGACGGAAGTCCGAAGGTTCGTCGGGAATGCTGCCGAACTAGCCGAGAATGAGTAGGGAGCTTGTCGAAGGGTTTTTCGGAAGCTCGCCGGAAGGTTTGTTGGAAGTTCACGGAGCTCGCCAAGAAAGATCGGAGCTTGCCGAAGAAGCTCGTTGGAACTCGCCAAGATCAAATCGTGAAGTCTAGGAGCTTGTCGGGAGTCCGCAGAATGGTTTCCGAGAGTTTATCGGAAGACCGTCGGAAGTTCACCGGAAGCTCTCCGGAAGAAGTCTTGACTTACGGACTTTGTAATAGCTTAGAAAATGTCTTTAAATTCATAGTTAGCACGTTAATTAGGGTTAGGATTAGGTGTTAATCTTATAACCCAAGTAGGGGCCAATTGGGCCCGAGTTCGGACTGGTTTGGGCCAAGTTTGGAGCCCAACCAGTGAGCTGATTTGGCCTAGGCGGTGGCACCGCCCAGCACCCGAGAGCTGGGCGGTGACACCTCCTGGGCTGGGCGGTTGCACCGCCCAGCACCCGAGCGTTGGGCGGTGGCACCGCTTGGCTGGGCGGTGGCACCGCCAGCATCGGAAACATAAGAGAATTCAAATTTTTGGAGCCCAAATTTGAATCCTCTTGAGGCCTATAAATACCCCTCAAGTCTCAGTTGAGAATACAACTTTTTAAGCAGCAAGTGATTGAGAGAAAAGTCTTAGAAGAGTCTTTGCCTTTCTTGTTTTCAATTTGCTAGTGTTCACCTCCTTCTTTTTTGCTGAAAATCTGTAAGAGAGTGAACCACTTGTAAAAGTTGTAAGAGGGGTATTTACCCTTCCCTTTCAAGAGATTTGCTAGTGGAAGGTGGGAGCCTCATCAAAGAGGGGCCTCGCAAGTGGATGTAGGTCATTTGACCGAACCACTGTAAAATCGGCATAATCTCTAGTTTGCATTTACTTATTGTCATTTATATTACTGCAAACCATTTGCACTTTAATGCTATACTGCTTTGTCTCCGTCTTACTTATCTCTTCAAGTTAAAACGCAATCGAAACGGTTTTAAACGAAAACGTTGCTTTTATCGTACGAAGTTTCTGAAAAGTATTTAAATCATGAAAAGTTTATCGCACTTCACCGCTACACTAATTCACCCCCCCCTCTTAGTGCCGCTCCGATCCTAACATCAACTAGGTTCCAAACATTATTCGAGCATATAAAATACATATCAAAATTTATGGCTTCTTGCCACTTTTGGAGTCTATGCTCATAATAGCCTCCTCGTAGGTCTAATGATCAATATCCTTAACATCCTCTCCTCTAATATGTCTCACATATATCTTAGGAGGATGGGATACTCTACTGAACCTATGTAAAGTTGGAACTTATGTGTTAGGTACCTGAACAGACTCAGGCTGTAGGGTGGTGCTTGAGCTAGGTTATCCAATCTTACTCAATTCTATCATGCTCTTACTATCTTCACCAAGAATATGTTTCTTCTTAAGGAACACCGTTCTCTTGGTTACAAAGACATTTTGGTCTTCGAGGTGATAGAAATAATACACACAAGTTTTCGTAGGGTATCCTACGAACTTACATCACTCCGTCCTCGATTCCAACTTATCGGAGTTATTTTTTAATGTGTGCAGGGCAACCCCAAATCTTAACAACCTTAAGATCGAGATTCTTCCATTTCCATATCTCATATTGTGTAGACACTACTGACTTAGTTGGAACTCTGCTTAGAAGGTAAGCTATAACCTCTATGGTGTATCTAAAAAATGAGATGAGTAGGTCGACAAAGCTCATCATAAACCACGCCATGTCTAGCAGTGTACGATTCCTCCTTTTAGATATACCATTGAACTGAGGTGTATAAGAAGGTGTCCATTATGATAGAATCACATGCTCCTTGAGGAATTGGGTGAACTCTATACTCAAGGACTCACCTTCTTAATTTGATCGAAGTGTCTTAATTCTCTTTTCAGTCTAGTTTTTCACTTCATTCTTATACTCTCTAAACTTTTTAAAGGCATCAGACTTGTACTTCATCAAGTACACATGTTCATACCTTGAGAAATAATCAATAAAAGTAATAAAGTAGAAGTAACAACCTATGACATGAGTTGACATGGGTCCACATACATCACTATATATGAGTTCCAACAACTCAGGGGCTCTCTCTCCAATTTCACTAAATTGAGAGTTGGTCAGTTTTCCATGAAGGCAAAGCTCGCAAGTTCTATACGACTCATAGTCGAATGGATCTAGATATCAATTCTTTAGTAAATTTTGAATCCTTCCCTCGTAGATATGACCTAGCCTACAATGTCACAAGTATGCACTGTTCACCTCATCTTGTTTCCTCTTAGACAAACTTACATTCATGATATATGGAGTAATTTCTAGCATAAATAAATAATTATGCAATGTTCTTCTCTTGATAATCTCCTCATCTAATAATATTAAACAACCATTATTCTTAAAAACTAATTTATATCTACTAACTATCAAGAAATAAAAATAATATTTTTAATAATAGAAGGAACAAAATAGGAAGCATCCAATGCAATAATAGCTCCACCAAGCAGATGTAGGGTGACCTTGCCAATAACTACTGTAGAAACTTTTGCTTCATTGCCCATCTTGAGGTTCATCTCGCCTCTCGCCAATCTCTTATGTTTTATTAGAACCTGCAATGAATTAAAAATATGATAAGCACTACTACTATCCAATACCCATGTATTTGTTAGGATCAGGAGTACTAACAGGGGGGGTGAATTAGTGCAGCGGAAAACTTTCGACGATTAAAACTGCGTTCGTATGATAAAAATGATTTCGATAGAAAACCTGATTCGTAAATCACTTTAACTTGTGATCAAGCGAGATGCAGTTAAAGCGAATCTATAAAGGTAGTTTACAGTTATGATGGAAATCAGAATGTAAGCGCAAATTGAAATATGATGTTCGTACGATAAAACTGATTTACGTCTAAACACCGATTCGAAAAATATTGAACTTTGAAACACAATCATAAATGCGTAGAAGGCAGTAAGCTATTGAGGAGGTTTGTAGTAAAGATAATATGCTCAAAGTAAATGCAAACCAGAGAGCACCACAATTTTAGAGTGGTTCGGTCAATCTTGACCTACATCCACTTTTGGCTTCCTCCACCGACGAGGTCACCGACGTCCACTAGAGGCCTTCCTTCAATAGGCGAAGGCCAACCACCCTTTTACAGTTTCACTCCTTTTGATGGGCTTAGGAGACAACCCTTACAGAATTTTCTCTCCTCTCTTGAAAGATCAGAACTTGGAAGAAAAGAGGGAGAAGAACTTCTAGACTTTTGAGCTCTAAAATCACAGAGTAAGATCAAACTTTCGGTGCCTTCGGGTTGCCCTTTCATTACTGAAAGGGTGGGGTATTTATAGGCCCCAACCCAATTTGAATTTTGAGCTCAAAACTATTAATTCCCGAAATTTCGGGGTCTAGCGATTGCACCGCCTGACTAGGGCGATTGCATCGCCTGGCAGAGCTCGAAGACTGAGCCTCTAGGCGGTGTCACCTCTTGTCAGGGGCGGTTGCACCGCCTGCTAGAGCTCGGAGACCGAGCTCAGGCAGTGCCACCGCTCGAGCTCAGGCGATTGCACCGCCTAGCCAGAGCTCGGAGACTGAGCCCTGGGCGGTGCCACCGCCGACCCAGGCAATGCCACCTCTGGCCAAGAAATCTGGGTCCGAATGGGCTGATCCATTCGGCCCAATTTGGGTCTATCAAGGGCCCAATTGCCCCAAGATTAAGTTAATGGGATCACCTCCCATTTCTAACTTAATCATCGTGCTAACTACGAATTTCTTAAGACATTTACTACAACTTGCTCCGGTACGTCAATCGCTTCTTCCGGCGAGCTTCCGGCGAGCTTCCATCGATCATCCGATGAACCCTTGGTGATGCTCCTACGGACTTCCGGCAAACTCCTGGACTTGCGATGATCCACTTGGCGAGTTCCGACAAGCTTCTTTGGCAAGCTCCTGAACTTCTTGGATTTGTTCCCGTAGAACCTCCAACGACCGTCCGGACTTTCGTCGAACTCTCGAACTCCCAACGTGATCATTGTCTTGACTCCGGCGCAACTCCTACTGCATGTCTTACTTTCATCGTAGTTAATCCTGCACATGTAAAACAAAACTTCGATCGAGACAATTAATCCTAAGTAATTAACCAAGTTGTCTAGCATGTCATTGGTCCCTCGACGCTTCATCCGATTCTTCGGCGCATCGTCCTCTCCTGCGGCCTATTGCCCAATTGGCCAGTTGACTCCGCAACTCCGATATCCTTGGTACAATACCCGCTCTTCTTGGCCCGATGCCTGAGTCCACGACCCAAAGCCTTTTGTCGATACATCGACCGATCCACCGGCCCGACGTCCAATCTTCTAACATGTTCCTTCGGCACAACATGATTTTTCTTGCTTTAATTATCTCATCCTGATTGGAGCATCCTGCGTCACTCAAAATGCAGATTAAAACATAAACACATATCAAGTGGTTTCATCATCAAAATACAAGATTCAACAGTAGTATCATAAGAGTCTAACAAATAGAGACTGATTATGAATATATCTGAAGCTTCTCCAAGCTTCTGTTTTGCCCTCTCTGTAAGGTACTCTTTGTAGTTCCTCTTCCAATGCCCATCTTTGTCATAGTGGAAACACATGTCTTTATTTTTTAGCACATCTTTCTTAGTAACTTTTCCTTTACCTAGTCTACCCTTGCCCTTGCCCTTGCCCTTCTTAAGGGACTTTTCTATCTTCCTTTTCTTTTTGGGTTTACTAGCATAGAGAATTGGCTTCTCTTTCTTGATAGTGCTCTCTACCTCTCTCAATATATTGAGGAGCTCAGGGAGAGTCACCTCAAGTTTGTTTAAATCAAAATTCATTATGAATTATGAAAATGAATCTGGTAGGGACTGAAGCATAAGATCCACACATAGGTTATCTTCTAGGACCATTCCTAGACTTGTGAGTTTCTCTATCCACTCAATCATATTTAGGACATGGTTCTGAATTGGTGTCCCTTCAGTTATCATAGCACGGAAGAGGCTCTTGGATATCTCATATCACTGAGTCCTTCCCTGTTTCTCAAACAGTTTGCAAACATGTAAGAGAATGAATCTGACATCCATCTTTTTATGTTGTCTCTGTAACTCATGAGTCATGGATCCCAATATTTAATACTGAGCAAGAATAGAGTCATCTATATACTTCACATAGCGAGCGATCTCCTCCTCGCTTGCCCCTTCCTCGGGCGTAGGCATTATTGTATCAACGACGTACGTAATTTTCTCCACCATGAGAATAATTCTCTGGTTGTAGAGCAAATCCATATAATTTGGACCAGTGAGGCGATTGACATCAAATATGCTATGTAAGGGCTTTAAAAATGATATTTTTTAAAAATAAAGATGTCGTAAAAATAAATAACATGCAGATTTTATAGAAAAATAAATAATTAAGATACAGACTTCTATCTTATTCTACTCCCACTATTTTGCTAACGAGTCACGCGACACCCTCAGAATGTGAAACGAAAGTCTCTGGCAGACTTCTAGTAGGGATCAAGATCCAATCAGCGTCTCAGTATAACCTCAAGGGACTCGATGAGTCACACTTAATCCAAAAGGTATGCAACTCTTGCCAATCACAACACCTTGTGACTCCCATCCTATTTAACCTATGAAGCACCATGGTCTCGAGGGACTCGACCAAGCATACCAT